>NC_139573.1:11006894-11099184 GCF_965112155.1 Podarcis liolepis | reverse complement strand
CAGTTGCTGATTTTGCACCCTTCCCTACTCAAATGGGGCTGTGGTGTGTGATGCTCTCATAACCTCTGTCCTGTGTCTTAAAGTAAAAGCCAAACTGATTCAATTTCTGTCTCTTGGTTTCCTTATTTAGGTTAGCCCTGCTTTGTATGTTTCTGTCCCAAGCGGTGGAGTCGATACCCTTCCCCCCAGGTGAGCATCAGGTCTTTCTGCCAATGCGCTTGAGAGTAAAACTAAGAGGGAGGGTGTGGGTGGGTTGGCAAATGTTCTTCATTCTCACCATCTCCTTTGTGTGGTGCAAATATCGGCTTTAATATTAAAGTGTTTCTCAAACTTGGGTCCCCAGCTATGGTCGGACTACAAATCCCATCACCCCTAGCTAGCAGAACCAGTGGTTAGGGATAATGGGACTTGTAGTCCAACAGCAGCTGGGGACCCAAGTTTGAGAAACATGGGCTGTATTTTGGGAAAAAGCTACTTTGGGCATCTCCCCAACATGTCTGCTCAGAGTTTCTTGAACAGCACAGCTCCCTAATGCAACAATTAGCAGTGGAATTCAGTACCCTTCGATACTGTTCTGTCAACCCGTATGCACTTGGATCTGCTGGTCTGTGACTGGATTCCTATGTGTATAGCCCTGGCGGTAGTGTCTAAAGAAGAGATGAGAGACCTGCGGCTTTGTTGAAGTGGTCTGTGGAGGGGGGAGGGATCAGGATCCAGCCTACTGACCAGATCCAGAACCCCACTCCTAAAGTGGATGTGAGGGAGGAGTGTGTTTGCCTGCTTGTTGGAGCAGAAGGGCAGCTGGGATATATAGTGTCTGCGGGCCTTTCCTTGATAGAGAAACATTTTCTTTCCCGGAAGGTGCCGCGCGGACAGAATGTCGGGGCCGTTATTTCTGGATATGGATGGACAAGGCTGCCTTGGGCCAGAATTTGTGGCATTACAGCGTCTTCAGTAAGTGCGGAGCGTTTCCCTTGAAAGGGAGAAGTGCTAAGAAAGCCGTCTCTTGATATTGTGCCTTTGGGTCCTTTGGACTACAACTCCCATCAGCCTGAGCCAGCATGCCTGCTGGGAATTGTAGTCCAAAAACATCTGGAGTGAATATCGGGGAAGGCTGTGGTCAAAGGTTCACTCCTGATCCCAGGCACACGAAGGCTGGCTGTGATTTCCCTGTGGTAGGAAAGGAGTTCTCTGCACATGCTCAGAGGCACTCTTTACTTTCCCCCCAAGCTAACTAGTGGCTGAAACTGAACCCTGGAAATCACAAGTACGTAAGTGGTATCTTGGGGTACCAGAGTAACTTCTGCCATATGGAATCAGCCCCTCCCCCAGTGGATTGCCAAGAGACTGAATCGGCTGGTTAGCGGCATAAGAGAAGGAAATTCTGCCAGTGCAAATTTTCTTGCTGAAAACAGTGTCAACTGGGGCTGGGGAACCTCAGGCTCAGGGAATTGGATGTGGCCCATTGGGCATCCCTGCCTGGCCCTTGGGACTCTCCGCTCTGTTGTACCCTCCTTGAGTGTTTATTGCCTGGTGCTGAATTCTGACAATGCTTCTTGCCTTCCTGGATGGAGCATAGGGAAGTGTGTGTGTGTGTGTGTGTGTGTGTGTGTGTGTGTGTGTAGAAATTCACCTACCATTCAGAGCTAAAATGTGCATACTTTACTCCACCCACCCATACCTCTGGCCCTGCCCACCACTCGCATGTGGCCCTTGGAAGGCAGCCCTGAGGCTTCCCTCAGACTCAAAAAGTTTACCCATCCCTGTTGGGTTCCTGAAACAGGGTACTCTGTTCATGCATCCCTGCTGAGGCATGACGCAGGAAGGTCTATTGGGAGGGTGTTTGTGTGTGGTGTGTGTGTGTCCTGATTTTTTTTACCCGATAGAATTAACCTCCTTCCTCTTCTCCGTAGATGAGCAGAGACAGCGCATCCCCGTGACGGGGCATGTTGCCTCTCAGTGTGGCTTCACCAGTGGCACCGACTTGTATGGCAACCCTGAGATAAGAGTTTCCTTCCTGGCCTGTTCGGTCCGCAATTCGGTAAGCAGGCGGTTCACTTTCGTGCTAATGGTGTCTTTGTAAACTTGTTTAAAAAGCAAACTGGCATGCTTGAATCGTGCAACAACTGGGGCATAACTAATGGTGCAGGATACATAATGCACTTTATTTTTATTTTTTAAATCTTACTCTGCTGCTTTCCAGGCAGGTAGTCTCAAATTCAGTCTGGCCCTGCCTGGATGGCAGGCAGGAAAACTCTGTTACAGGATCGGCTATGCTGCTAAACCCTTCGGAAGGGGCAGGGGTCATGTTGTAGGACCTACAATGCGATCATGGCAAAATAGGAGAGGGAACAGAGGGAGCTGCCTTATTCCAAGTCAAACCATTGGTCCATCTAACACAGTGTTGTCGACACTGACTGACAGCAGGAAATGGGCAGGACTTGGGTTTCATCCTATTGCCATCATCTCTCTTTCTGCAGCCTGATAAGTACCGGTACTTTGCTGGGTGCGGCTAAAGTTAACCCTGGTCCAGTGTTGCTGGTGTCAAATGCCAGCAGGCAGGAGAGAATCTGTGCACCTCTGAACCTGCCATGTGATTTGTCCCCCTTTCCCATCTGTTAAGCCAAGGTGAGGCCCAGGGTCCAAATGCGGCTCTCTAATCCTCTTTAGGGATGCGGGTGGTGCTGTGGGTTAAACCACAGCGCCTAGGACTTGCCCATCAGAAGGTTGGCGGTTCGAATCCCTGTGATGGGGTGAGCTCCTGTTGCTCAGTCCCTGCTCCTGCCAACCTAACAGTTCGAAAGCACGTCAAAATGCAAGTAGTTCAATAGGTACCGCTCCAGCAGGAAGGTAAGTGGCGTTTCCGTGCGCTGCTCTGGTTCGCCAGAAGCAGCTTAGTCATGCTGGCCACATGACCCGGAAGCTGTACGCCGGCTCCCTCAGCCAGTAAAGTGAGATGAGCGCCGCAACCCCAGAGTCGGCCACGACTGGACCTAATGGTCAGGGGTCCCTTTACCCTTTACCTTTAATCCTCATTATCTGCCCCAGAGCACCACCACAGATCAGCCATTTTTAAGGAGCATTCTCGCCTGGCTGAAATGTGCTTAAACTTTGTAATGTTTCTTCCTGGATGGAGGAGCCAGAGTGTGGGTCTTTGTGACCTGCTGTAGAAAGGTGAAATTTACATTTGTAACCAGGGCTTTTTTCAGGTGGAACTCACCGGAACTCAGTTTTGGCACTTCTCAGGTAGGCGCCATTGCCATTCTAAGAGAAAGAGGTGTTCATGGTGAGTTTTGGCACCTCTTTCTCTAGAAAAATAGCACTGTTTGTAACACAGAAACTTAATAACAAAACCAAAACCAAAACAAAACATTGCAGTGCCCACAATGGTGATTTTGTCGTTCATGCGGAGATAAAAAGTTCAAGAGTGTTAGGCCACATTCACACCGTAGAAGCTGAGCACTATAATACCGCTTTAAATAGTCGTGATTTCACCCACAGGATTCTTAGAGTTGTAGTTCCCTTCACAGAACTACCATTCCCAGAGTTTCCTGTGAAGAGGTTCTGACTGTTAAACCGCTTTGGGAATTGTAGTACTTTGAGGGGATGAGGGGTCCCCTAAAAACTCTCAGCACCCTTAACAAACTACAGCTCCCAGAATTATTTGGGGGAAATCGTGGCCATTTAAAATGGTATCAGCGTGCTTTGAATGTTATGGTATGGATGCAGCCTAGGGCAGGCAATTGCTACTGAGGGGACGAACTTGAAAAGTGGGGAAGAAAATGAGATTTCCTTTCTGTCCAGTTTGACCAGGAGTTCAGCCTCCAGCTCCAGGTGGAGGTAACCAGTCCAGAGAACTTGACGGCCACTTACGACGTCTTTATGAACTGCCCCCTTGGTGCCCCATGGAGCCCCCGCGAGATCGTCTGTGAGGAAAACTACATGGAGGTGAGTGGAGGTGGAAGGAAGACTGATTTTGAGTGGCAAACTATTGAGCTGGCTCCCTTGCTCCTATCTATTTTTATTGATAGTTTTAAGTATTGCAAGGACAAAGCTCTTGCATAAGGTAATTAGAAATGCAGTATATTGCATTTCAATAAACAATCATTTAAAGCAGCAGCTTAAGCGCAGCGCACAGACTTGCAACATACCACTGTGAGCTTCCTGCTGCCATTTTAAGAAAAAGCATTTCAAAAAAGGTTCCCCCCTCCCAAGACCCTTTTGAAAGCCCGTAGCGAAGTAACAGTGTGCAAATCACTTGAGAGGAAGTTCATGCTCCTTAGTCTGTATAGCCCTTGTACAACTCAGAGAATGAAACTGGATAGCTTGGCTGGTTAGTGTGGTGCTAATAATGCCAAGGTTGCAGGTTTCATCCCCTTATGGGGCAACTGCATGTTCCTGCACTGCGGGGGGGCTGGACAAGCTGATTCTCGGCCCCCTTCCAACTCTACAATTCTATGAAAACTGGAATTGGTTGGCTCTTCTATCATTGGTTCTGGATTCTCCTATTCTTGGCCTCCCTGCTTTCTGCCCTACTGGTTCCAAATGGGCACCAGCAACCACTGAAAATGGGGCCACCACCGAGAAGGCCCCATCTCCTGCCTGCACAGCTGCTTGATCTTGCAGTTGAGCTTATGAGCAGGGTGGAGCTATTCATAAAAGTGCCGGCGGGGGATGTGTTAGCGAAGGCAGTCTTTCAGATCTAGAGAAGAATGGTGCTGCAAAACCTCTCCCAGATCTGACCATCTCTGTCATGGCTCTTGGGAACTGCACCTTGAGAGTTCTGTACTGGATGCTCTTATGGACTAACACAGGGCTGTGGTTGCAGGTCTCCGTCCGACGGGCAGTCCCAGGAATAGCTAGCGAGGCTCTGAATGAAGACTGGATTGCAGTGTGGCCTGTGGTAAGGATTTTGAGGGACAAAGGGAGTAGCGGAAAATATTCTTGATAAGGGGGAAGCAGAAGAAGGCTGGATGGATCTCTTCAGGGAAGTAAATAATGAGCTAGTGTTGTCCAGAGCCAGCCCTACCATTAGACCACATGAGGTAGCTGCTCTTTCAGGCAGCAGATGCCAAGAGACAGAGAATATTTGCAAGGTATTGGAGGACAGAGCTGTGGGTGTGTGCCAGGCTGTTGGCCATGCGCCCTCTAAGCCAGCTAATGCCCTCTGGGGCAGTGAATGGCTCTGCCCTTTCCCCAGCCCAGCCGAACAGTCAACCTGGTCAGCTTCTGTGGGGAGGGCACTATCTTGTTTTCTGACTTAGGCACCAAAATGTCCTCCATTGGCCCTCTCAAATTGGGTATGGGGGGGACCCTTGAGATGTTGGACTACAAGTCCCATCATCCCTCACCATCGGCCAAGCTAGCTGAACCTCATGGGAGTTGTGGCTGGCATCTGTCTGTCTCGAGAGACAATGGAGTGCGCTTCCGGGGGTGAAGGCCGACTGCTGTATTAGCAACACCAAAGTGACCTTTCTGAGGTACCTGCCCCAGCCCAGAGGCCCTGTGTGTCATTGGGAAGGCAAGTGGGTTGATTCCAGTCGCTGTTTAAACTCTCCCCACGTGGGTTTGCCTTTTGTAGGCCCAAGGGGCTGTGAACCAGGTGTGGCAGGTGGCGTTCCACTATCAGAACGGCTCCCTGCAGAACATGATGGCCACCGAAGCACATGCCTTGGGCTACGGTGTCAACACCACGGCTACCCGCGTCCTTTTCCGCACTCCCTACGGAACCCAGCAGACTGAAGTATCCCTGGTAAGGAGAAAGAGAGAGAATGTGGAGTTTTGAACTGACAGGGTTAAAACTCCGTGGTGTCCTGTATCTGGGAAGAGCTTGACTGCAGGGAAGTGCATCAGAGTCTTTGTCTGTGAGAGTTGCTTTCACTTCTGACTGAGTGAGACTGAGAGACGCAGCACAGCTCAGAGGCTGCGTGTGTGCTTTTGGAGCACGGGAAAGATGCCGGAAAGCTCCGATGGAATGTGACTGATTTATGGCTTGTAAATAAACGCTTCTAGAGATAAGAAACGGAATGTCTCTGGACTTGATTTATCCCTCATCTCACACGGACGCAGGACTGCTGCTACTCTGCTCCCTGCCAGGTCAGCCTCAAGCCCCAAAGCAGAGGTGCACAGGGGAAGCGCTGACTGGACACAGGATTAATTTCCCCAAAGAGAAAACATCTGTGTCTGTGGAAGGATTAATGGCTACCAAGCATACTGCCTAACTATGGTGTGGTGCTCAGTGTCTGGTGCCGGAAGGGAGATTGCTTTCCTTCGTGAAAAGAACCAGACTAGCTCAGATATCCTTGCCCTCTGGGTCACTGCGATTCACGTTCCTAGTTAAATAATTTTCCACTTAACTTGCATCAGCAGTGCACTCGCAAAAGAGCGCAGCAAGTTCTCTAAAGCACTTTGTTCCCCCCCCCCCACAAAACGAAACAAGAACATCCATTTAAAGAAGATTGGAAACGTTTATTGAAGATATGGGAAATAACTGTATGCAGCTGAAAATGCTGGCAGCATTAAGATAAATTCAACAGTTTTTGATGGATGCTATAATGGAATCCTCCACATGCAGCTGCTGGGTGACCTTGGGCCAGTCACACTTCTCTGAAGTCTCTCAGCCCCACTCACCTCACAGAGTGTTTGTTGTGGGGGAGGAAGGGAAAGAAGAATGTTAGCCGCTTTGAAACTCCTTCGGGTAGTGATAAAGCGGGTTATCAAATCCAAACTCTTCTTCTTCTTCTTCTAAATACTGAATGGTACCGTTTTTGTAAAAGATGCAGGGACTTTATGTTGCGTAAAATGAAACATGGAAAGAGAAGGGAAGTCATTGATATCTTAAGGATGTAAAATGAGTATTTTAAATTCTAAAACAGAAAAATTTAATAAAAATTATATATTTAAAGCATTTTGGGGTTTTTAAGTGAGTCCATACAATTATCAGATCTGGGGTGTGGAGCCTGTGGCCATCCAAACATTGCTGGACTACAACTCCACTCATCCCTGGCTATTGGCCGTGCTTGCTGGGGCTGATGGGAGTTGTGGTTCAGTCGTGTCCAGAGGGCTGCAGGTTCCCCAGCCATGCGGCCGGTTAAGAACTCAGCATCTGGAGGGCTAAGGGTTGTTTTATACCATTTTTAATGTTGGGTTTTAATGCTGTAGCCCGCCCTGGGGCTGGGGAATGAGGAAGATAATAATGACAAATGAAGTCCTTCCCTAATGGTGTTGCTGCCTGCCTGGCCTGCTACGTTTCAGTGCTGGAGCTTTAACCTTACATCCTTACTATCAATTTCCTCTGCAGGTCGAGGGCCTGGAAGTGGAGGTGGCACGGGCCACAGTCTTCTACAAGCAGGCCTGGATGATCCTCATGGTAGACACCGCTCTTGCCTGTCCCATCAGTGAGTCTCTCTGCTTTTGCATTGCCTTCGACATTTAACACTGGGACTTAGTCAGGGGCCGGATCTGGCCCTCCAGGCCTTCCTACCTGGCCCTTGGGGGACTCTTTGCAGGTCATGCCCCTCTCACCAGCTGCCTCGTGTGTTTTTTCCAGGATGGGAAGTATCCTTGAGCAGTGATGCCTCTTGTTTGTCTGCTACTATGGAGATATATATGTACCTGTAAACCTCTTTTGTGTGTATATATGTGTGTGTGTGTGGGTGGGTGGCAAAAAACACAGTTATACCTGCTCCTCCTCCTAGTCCTGTCTCTGGCTCCCCCCCCCCATGTGGCCCCCCGGAAGGCAATATATAAGGGAATGCGGCCCTTGCCCAGCTCTGTTTTAATGGATTAAAGATGACGGCACTCTTTTTCAATAGACTTGTCCCTATTCTTAATGTCTGGCATCGATTCCAGGGCATTTACCTCTGCTTTACATGCTGCTGAAGATTCTCATTTTGCTGTGACTATGTGCTCTGTCTGCAGTGGCATCAAAATCTGGGTGCAATGGATACGGGGACAGTGAAATCTATTTGGATGTTAGAGCCGAAGCCTGTTGGCTGAGCTGTGTGAGCAAATTCCCCACAGGATCAAAGGCAAACTCGCTCTGCACAGCAAATGACTGAAGAAAGCAGGCTTAGACAGTGTTTCCTGAACTCAGGTCTCCAGCTGTTTTTGGACTACAACTCCCATCATCCCTAGCTAGCAGGACCAGTAGTCAGGGATGATGGGAATTGTAGTCCAAAAACAGCCGGAGACCTGCGTTTGGGAAACCCTGCTTTAAAGCATCATGCAGGGCTCTTTGGAAGCCCTGTGGGGTGCTTTGAAGTCCCAATTTCGGGGGACTTCAAAGCATCTAATCAACTGACCCCATTGTGACACCAGGTGATTGCGAGGTCCCTCCCACCTTTCAAATTTGGCTCACATCTTTGGCGAACCCTTCATGATGTGATGCAGTGCCAATAACAAAGGGAATCTCTGTCTCTTGCAGATCTCCCAATTTTCACCACCACCACCTTAAGGTGGGGGACCCCGCGGATCTTGCCATCCCTGGTGAGATTCCCTCATCTGTATAGAGATGAAGCTGTCGAGATGGGCTTGGATGGGCGTGTGATTGACGCAGCCACCATCCTGACAAATGGATACAGCTTCCTGGCGGACACCAAATTCTTCAGCATCACAGTGCCCATTGGGGCCCCAGGAGGTCTCATGGAGGTCAGTATCTGCTGTTTTGGAAAGGGCTATAGCTCAGTGTTAGAGCATCTGAAGGTCACAGGTTCAATCCCTGGCATCTCCCCTTTTGCAGAAGAAATAACCTTTTGAGAAATTGGAGAATTTTGTTATTATTTTTGGCACAGCCGTAGCTAATATTCTTCCAACGAAGGCAATCTGGCTGCCCTCCAAGGAAGACTTCTTTTTGCTCTTAGGCCATTCCTTAAACTTTCTCTCACCGTTAAAATGTTTATCCTAATGTCTGGCAGCAATCTGTCCCTGCAGCATTTTGCAAGTCTATCTGCAGATGGTGAGTGTGGAGGTTAATAGACTCTGGGGTGGGGGGATTAATGCTAGGCTTGCTTTTAAAGGGTTGCTTCTTATACAGAGCTGGTACCAGACTCCATCTAGTTTAATATTGTTCCCACTGACTGGCAGCAGCAGCAGCATCTTCTCTAGCGTTTCAAGCAGGAATCATTTTTAACATCCCCCCTCCACTTTTTGCTTCCAGAGTGACGTGATTGACAACCACTATGGCACCACCTACAGCATAAAGCTGCTGTTGGACCGCAGGTGGCAGGGAGACGAGAGTGACCGGACACGCCACCGCAGCTTCAAGGCCATCCGCACACCGTTTGCTCCTCATGCACCTGTGCTGACTGACAGTAAGCTGAGGCCTTGTTCTTCCTTCCTCTCGGAGCTTGAAATACGCCCCTGTCTAGGCAAGAGAAATCGCGTTCACATCTGAAATCCTGGTTGCGTCCTAGCAAGCTGAACGTTGCCTTAGCCATCCGTCTCACCCTTCTTTGCTCCCTGATCCTTTGCTTGTCCACCTTTTAGTGTGTCTTTTAAAAAAGCACCACATAAAATGAATGCACCCATCCATATTCAATGCAGTTTTAGAGGTTCCCTCCGGATGTCCTTCTTACTGTGCATTCGTGATGATCCGCACTCATGACAGCACCGGGGTGGTTATACTCGAGCCCATGTTGTTCGCACCTGCAAAAGCCTGAGGGCAGACATGATGTTTATATGCCATGCTATGAAGCCCTGTGGGGTTGTAGTCAGTGTTAGCCCTACTCAGAGTAGGCCCGTTGAAATGAATGGCTGTGGCTCAAATAGGTCCATTAATTCCAGTGGGGCAACAAACACTAGCTTAGGTGGATACAACCCTATTGGTGGGGTAGGAGAGCTGAAAATAATGCCAGTATATTTCACAAATAGCACACCACCTGACGTATATTTTGATCTAGGAGGCTTAGTTTGGTCAGAATCGAGTAGTATGCATTTCCAGAGGTAACACTAAATACTTCTGGTAAATGAGCCCCCATAGCTGCTAGAGGGCTGTGAAAAGTTGCATACCGGGCTTTTTAGACTCTTGTACCCCTGTACAGTGGTACCTCTGGTTACAAACTTAATTCGTTCTGGAGGTCTGTTCTTAACCTGAGGTACCACTTTAGCTAATGGGGCCTCCCATTGCCACTGCACGATTTCTGTTCTCATCCTGAGGTAAAGTTCTTAACCTGAGGTACTACTTCTGGGTTAGCGGAGTCTGTAACCTGAGGTGTTTGTAACCTGAGGTACCACTGTACTATCTGAAACCAAAGGGGCACATTGGTTGCCAGATGCTTTTCTCTTTCTTTCTTTCTTTCTTTCTTTCTTTCTTTCTTTCTTTCTTTCTTTCTTTCTTTCTTTTACAGCTCTCCTCCCCCACAATATGTACACAGGGGGGAACAGTGAACATTGTGGTACAAAGAATGGGCCTTGGCAAGGTTTCTAGAATATTCCCAGCCACCATGGCGCCCATCCTGACTTCAGCTCCTATTGACTCTGAGGACTGGCCATGCTGATGGGAGTAAAGTACATCTGAAGGAACCATGTGGGCTACCGTTGGTCATAAGCCCTTGCAAACTTTCCTTCTCTTGGGGGAAGTGGAGCTGTGGGGGACAATTTTTCCCAATGTTAGAAACTGAGATATGAAAGCTAGGAGCTAAGTGGCACCTTAAAGCTAGGTTATAGGTGCAACAATGGAATGTCAGGCACACTTTTTTTATAACAAGAATACAATGCTGAAAATGAATGAACTGCAGATAAATATTGTGTTCATTTTTCACATGGTCTAGTCCTTCCCCTGCCCACTCCCCTAATATTCTTAAGGAGGTCTCTTCTCCAGTTTTCAGAAAGTAGCTGGAAGTGGGGAGGCAGGAAAAGCTCCCCCTTTCCTTCCACTCTGCAGTTTTAATCTGAAATCTTGGGCGCAGCACTGCGCCTAGAGCTCAGAAACTGCTCGCACTAATGAGATTCCCTGTCACAAAATGCGCCGGACAATGGGAGTTTCGAATGCTGCTTTTGTCTCCGCCTCAACTGACGCCATCTACTACCCAATGCACCTTCTCTCTTCCAGACACAGTCGCTGAGAGAGGTTACTTTGACATCAGCCTAGGCAACTTCCTCCCAGACTTGGAGCTGGTCACCATCACGGTTGGCGGCAAGGCCTTAACGCCCGCAGAGCTCAAAGGGCATGGTTTCGGCCTGGGCGAAGCCCTCAACCCCAACAACACGAGGGTCTTCATCCTGCAGGTCCCTTTCACTGACCCCCTGGTGGAGCAGGAGGTAGGGGCCTAACTTGCCGTCAGCTTTGAAGGATTGTTTCTGTTGCACAGGCAGCCAGGGTGTGTGTGTGTGTGTGTGTGCAGAGTATAGTTTTTAGAGGCCATGATAAGAGACTAGTCCTCATTGCTGCAAAGTAGATCTTGAGTTGGGAAATTACAGTCTTCTGAAAGAGAAAGACTAGAATGTGTGTGTGTTTGCTGAGCTTTTGAGGCAAGGTGTAGCAGTTCTTCCACTCAGGGAAGGTAGTCAAGGACCTGTTTGCATTTACTCTGGGCTCTTGTCCTTTAGCATTCTCCTTCTGAGCAATCTTGATGAAGGTAAACTTTGCCTTGGTACAGCAGCTTCGTTTCTACTACGCCCACCTGTCCTCTATCCAGGAAAGCAGAATTTAAGTACGGGATATTCCAGCTAGACAAAAGCGCTTGGGGTATAAGGCCTGTGAAGGATGTGGCATGGATTGCTGAGGGCCACGTTCGGCCCCTGGGGACCTGAGGTTCCCACCCCTTTTCTAGAATAGCTTACATTTCTTCTCCATCACACAAACAAACAAGAGACCTTCCCAATTGTAATTTGGCTATCCATAACCATAGTAGAGGGACGCGGGTGGCGCTGTGGGTAAAACCTCAGCGCCTAGGACTTGCCGATCGCATGGTTGGTGGTTCGAATCCCCGTGGCGGGGTGAGCTCCCATCGTTTGGTCCCAGCTCCTGCCCACCTAGCAGTTCAAAAGCACCCTTAAGTGCAAGTAGATAAATAGGTACCGCTTTATAGCGGGAAGGTAAACGGCGTTCCGTGTGCTGCACTGGCTCGCCAGCTGCAGCTTCGTCACACTGGCCACGTGACCCGGAAGTGTCTTTGGACGGCGCCGGCTCCTGGCCTCTTGAGCGAGATGAGCACGCAACCCTAGAGTCGGACACGACTGGCCCGTACGGGCAGGGGTACCTTTAACCATAGTAGGTAAAACACTAGTTTTAACAAGAAGTTAAACCAACTATTTTATTTACAAGTCTGCTTATGGGCCAAAGACTGGTTTAAACAAACATGTATTTGCCTGGTAGCAGAAGACATGGGGAAAGGCCTTAAGTCAGTAGCAGAGTAACTGTTTTGCATGCAGAAGGTTCCTGGTTTGAATCCTGGCAACTCCAGGTAGGGCCCTCCCTGAAACCCTCGAGAGCTACTGCCAGTCAGTGTAGACAGTATTGAGCTGGGTGGAACCACGGTGTGACTCGGTACAAGGCGACTTCCTACAACTGAACTAGCAAAGCCTCTCATGGCAAGGAGTTGCAGAGCCTGAGAATAGCCACTGAGAGGGTCCTCTCTTGGTAAAGGTAAAGGTACCCCTGACCATTAGGTCAAGTCGTGGCCGACTCTGGGGTTGTGGCGCTCATCTCGCTTTATTGGCCGGGGGAGCCGGCGTACAGCTTCTGGGTCATGTGGCCAGCATGACTAAGCCACTTCTGGTGAGCCAGAGCAGCGCACGGAAGCACCGTTTACTTTCCTGCCGGAGCAGTACCTATTGATCTACTTGCACTTTGACGTGCTTTCGAACTGCTAGGTTGGCAGGAGCAGGGACCGAGCAACGGGAGCTCACCCCGTCGTGGGGATTCAAACCACCGACCTTCTGATCGGCAAGTCCTAGGCTCTGTGGTTTAACCCACAGCGCCACCTGCATCCCATCCTCTTGAGTTCTTGCCAAATGAGCCTCAGATGTTGGTGGGAGAGGCAATATTATTATTTATTTAAAAGATGGCCTTCTCCCAAGCAGCTTAAACCCAGGCAGGCTCCTATGGGAGAACACAGTCTTCTGAATAACCTGTTCTCAAATTGTGTTTGTAGAGCTCACAACCCATACTGTACTCTGAATCGTGCCTGGGAACTAGCCAGTAATCGGTGAGGCTACTGTAGCAAGCAAGTCACATACAGTCGTACCTCGGCTCCCGAACGCCTTGGGCGTCAAACATTCTGCCTCCCAAACAATTGAAAACTGGAAGTAATTTTTCCGGTTTTTGAACGTTCCTTCGGAAACTGAACGTCTGACAGGGCTTCCGATTGGCTGCAAGAACTTCCTCCAGCCAATCGGAGGCTGTGCTTTGGAAGTCGAACGGACTTCCGGAATGGATTCTGTTCGACTTCCGAGGTACGACTGTGCTCCCTATAAAACCAGTCCTGGTTAATATTTTGGCTGCACCACCTGAAGTTTCAGAATGCCCTTCAAAGGTGGCCCCATGTAGAGTGCATCACAGTTAAAAAAAAAATAGTGTCATGCTGATAACAAGCTGGATGGAGAGAATGATGGGAGATTCGAATTTGTAACCTTAGGGGTGGAGGGGCTTCCAGCTTTCTTTGTGCTGTGAACGGGCCCTTCTCTTCTCCAGTACCTGTATGACAACATCAGAAGATACACCCTGCGGCTAGAATACACCTTCAACCTGAACCCAAAGGGCAAGCCTTTCACCTACCCTGGGGTAATTGAATGTGACGTCCCTGATGTTGGTGAGTCTGCTTGAGCAGAGGGAGGAGCTTTGAAGTATCTGTCTTTCAAAGCAATTTAAAATATATACATGGGAAGGAATGCAGTGTTGCTCAGTCAATCCAGTACGATTGCCTATCAAGTGTAAATTACATCTGTACAGATATTCTCAGAAATAAGCAATAGTTTGGAAATATTTGAGCTGTGTACGCACCATATGTCTGAAGCACATTTCAAGCATGTGGTTTCCTCCCAAAAAGTCTTTGGAACTGTAGCTCACCCTCTCCGAGAGCTACATTTCCCAGCACCCTTAATGAACTACAGTTCCCAGGATTCTATCAGGGAGCCTTTAAATGTATAGTGACAGCCTTGTTCCCTCATATGAAACCTTTTTGCTTTTAAGTTTGTGCTTATCATCTGTATGTTTTAAGCCCTTGAATTAAGAATAGGGGCCTCTGGCCTCCTCACCTTGCAGAACTGCTCTTAAGTTATTTCATGCAGGTGTGCCCAAAAAATGCACAATGTAATTGCAAGCATTATAATAGATTAGGGATATCCAACATGGTGCTCTCTAGATTTTGGACACTCCTTGGCCAGCATCAACAATGGTCAGGAACCACAGGAGCTGTCGTTGACAGCGTCTTGAGGGTGTCCACGTTGCCTATCGCTGAAAGAGACCACAAAGATTCCTAATGAAATGTATTCAATTAAGTCTGGAATCTCTGTGGAGAAAATGGTCCCTCTCGCAAGTAAATCTCAGTCGTCCCAAAACTGTGTTTTGTAACATCTTCTGTATATGTAGCAAGATATATTTGGTGATGCCCTCTTCCTCACCTACCATTCTTCAGTTCTTCCAACCTTCGAAGGCTTCTGTGAGACGGGGAGGATTGGACTGGTAATGTCCCGTGGAAACTTGGATCGCTACTGGGTCCCGTACGTGGGGAATTTGCAGCTGACAAATGAATTGGCCACATTGCAGAACTACACTGTGCAGGATGACGGCAGCTACTACTACCTCTCAGTCCCCTTTTTGGCACCTGGCTTGGTGTATGAGGTAGGCCTGAGTTGGGAGAAGGCTCCTGCCACCACTTTTGGCCTTGAGTTGACGCAGGAGCCGACCCGATAGGATATGTGTGACGTGAGTTTGTGTGTGTCGCCGCAGGATATCTCCCTCCAAGGACTAACTGCCCGGCTCGACTTCACCCTGAGGGACAACAAGACGTCGGCGGTACTAGTAGCGTTCCCCGTTGGCTGTATTTTCCCCACCGGAAAACTGCTTGGTAAGGAATTTGGCATGCCGGTTCCATTTTGTGTAGAGTAAGACTTGTTTGGCAACCTGTTTCAACCCAAGGCCCACATTCCCTGATGGAAGCGGGGTGGGCTTGTAGCAGGCAGGGCCAGGGGCAAAAGTGGAGAGATTTCTTGTAGAAAGTGATGAACAATAATTTTGGAGATGGACCTTAGCTTGGTAGAGTATCTGCTCTGTCTGCAGCCCCTTATAATCTGCCCCTCATAATGTTCCATCAAAAAGCTCAACAACTTTGGCTGACCCCTCTCTAACAAAAATTTACCATGCTTGGTAAAATGGTCCCCTGTGTGAGGCCAGTCCTCATACCACCTTCCCAAAGCCAGATGTAAAGGAGGTGTTGGGCTTTGGGAAGCAGGCATAAGGCTCTGGCAGGGTCCTAGAGCCCTTCTTCCTCCATCCCAAAGCTGGGCAAGTGCTAACCAGGCTTTGGGAAGGAGACAGGAGGACTCTAGGACCCTGTCTGAGGCGTGAGGGTCAGTGTTGACAATGCTAAGTCAGATGGACCCAATGGTCTGATTCAGTAAAAGGCAGCTCGCTGCGTTTTCTCTTTCTTCCTGCAGTGTGTCTTCCCAATGGAACCATAATGGCCACGGTCCTCGGCCTGGACACGAAGCCAGATTTGGACCCCAGGAAAACCCACCTACGGGACAAGAATTGTGGGCCAGTGGCTGCTGATGAGTCCAAGGCCCTCTTCTCTTTCCCAGTGGCTTCTTGTGGCACCACAAGGAGGGTAGGTAGCTCCTAGGGCAGGGAGCACCCGTACCACCAGCTCCTGACAGAACTCTACAGCTTTGGACAAATGCTGGAGACACACTTCTTTACCTGGGCCAGATACACTTGAGACACATGTTTTCAATTCCTGTCACTGTAATCCATGTAAATTGCTTTTAATTGTAAATTTGTAACCTGCCCTGGGACCCACTAGTGGAGGGCGAGTAACAAATTTAGTAGCAAAATAGTATTTAGGAATAATACTATTTAGTAGTAATAGTATTAACAGTATTATTAACCACCGCCACCAATGTTAAGGCAGCTCCTCTAGCACCTTCCTTGGGGCCGCTAAAGACCAATAATGGCGGCAGAAGCAAAGGAGCCACAGGCCAAGGAAAACACATACCATTGGCTCCCATTTGGCCTGGGAGGACTCTTGTCATTCTTTGTTTTATTGAGTGGTTTTAGTGTAAATCGCCTTGGCTGGCAGAAAGGTAGCTTATGAGTTCAACAACAACAGTAATAAAATTACCTACAGTCAAGAGACCAGGGTGTAAAGGGGTGCGTCTTCAGATGGAAACAACATAATGAAGGGGCCAGACACACCTCTGTAAGAGAGACAAATCTGCAACTCGGGGTTCCCCAACTATGGAGCCCCTCCCCCCTTGCACTGAATTTCTTCTCTGCCCTTCAGTTTGACGGTAACTACTTGGTGTACGAGAACGAAGTGACCTTCAGGAGAGAGTTGATTCCGGAAGCAAGTCCAGTTATAACCAGGGACTCCCAGTACAGGTGAGGCGGCTCTGTGGTTAAAATGTTCCAGAAGAGATGATGTCTTTTTCTTCTTCTTCTGGTGGTGCTGGAATGGACCACATGGCTTGTGTAAGAGTACAGGTCTGGCTTTTCTCTCCAGGCTGACCCTGCGCTGCCGTTACCCCCTCAACGAGGTGCTCCGGGTGTGGGCCCGCCAACTGCAGGGGGGGCAGGTGACACCTCAACCCTACGCTCTTGAAGCCAAAGGTAAGCCGGTCACTCACACTGTTGGCATGTCCTTCCTGGATCAGGCAGGCATTCTACCTATCCGGGAGAAGTGTTTCTCCCTTGTAATGCAAGAATCTCGGTGGCATCCCAGCGAATGCAAATTCGTGGAGGGATGTGGCTGTACGTTTGCCACAATGGCTGTGTTTGGTCTCCACTGTCAGAGTGACTCAAAAACTCTGAAAACCTGTTGCTGGGAATTGCAGTTGGGGAGAATGTTCCTGTGCTTTGGGGGCTTCCTGTGGACATCTTGGGTGGCCTCTGAGAACAGGATGCTTGGTATATGGTATGATGAACTCACAGTACAGTGGTACCTCGGGTTACATACGCTTCAGGTTACAGACTCCGCTAACCCAGAAATAGTGCTTCAGGTTAAGAACTTTGCTTCAGGATAAGAACAGAAATCATGCTCCGGCGGTGCGGCGGCAGCAGGAGGCCCCATTAGCTAAAGTGGTGCTTCAAGTTAAGAACAGTTTCAGGTTAAGTATGGACCTCCGGAACGAATTAAGTACTTAACCCGAGGTACCACTGTATTATAATACTGTGGTTATGATATAATAGACAGAAGGGTGCGGTAGAAGAGGAGAAGCAACAACTCTGTGGAAAACAGAGTGGGAAGTCGAGAAAAAGAAAAGTCAAAATTGTTTTGATTGTACATGTTAAAAATGTTGAAACTTAATAAAATGTAATTGAAAAAGAGAACAAGATATTTGACCTGATGATGCCTTTGGTCAACTCCTAAGGGCTGAGGTACCTTTGTGCACCCCCAAATAATATTTGAGAGGGCCGGGCCTCCCTAAAATGGATGGAGATTGCCATTCAAATGGTGATTGTGTGCTGTATCTTGTGGTTATGTGGGGTGGGGCTTACCTGCCCTCCATATTTTATTCGACTTGGCACCCCTGGACTTGAAAAGGGCTGTTTTTACTTCCCAGAGATACAGGAAAACCTTTCTACCTCCCCACTTCTTGAAAACATGGCTTCTGCTCAAATAATGGTCCCATTTCTAAGGACCCCAAGGTGTTATGCTAGAACAGGGGTCAGCAAACTTTTTCAGCAGGTGGCCGGTCCACTGTCCCTCAGACCTTGTGGGGGGCCGGACTATATTTGGGGGGTGGGATGAACAAATTCCTATGCCCCACAAATAACCCAGAGATGCATTTTAAGCAAAAGAACACATTCTACTCATGTAAAATCATTCTCATTCCTGGACCGTCTGCGGGCCGGATTTAGAAGGTGATTGGGCTGGATCCAGCCCCTGGGCCTTAGTTTGCCTACCTATGTGCTAGAATGTAATGTGGACTTAACACACATCATCTGTGGTGGTGGGTGTAGGAACAACTCCATTGTTTTCCTCTTGTGTAATTGTTTGATTGCTTCCTAACAACTGGGGTGTGCCTGTCTTTCAGCATATCAGCGGAAGAGGTCTGCAGATCACCATGCTGTATCCCAGATAGCAGGCCGCTCTTCATCAGGTAAGGCCTCGACCATCATCTCAACCTGTGGAATGCCACTTTGACAGGAATAAGTATCTGGTCTTCACTGGCCCAGATATCACAGCAGGGACTGTGTTGCGGGAGAGGGAGGTTGGTAACTTTGGGTAGATACCAAGGATCCAGACCATGTGGAGAGAAGAAGGTGGGATGGGGAGGGGGGTTGGCATCTTCAGGCAGATACCAAGCGTCCCAGCTGGCAGCTAGAGCGCTCTGCTGCAGGTGACACGCATTTGTCCCATGGGCTGCTGAAATTTTGAACCAGCCTTGTCTGCAGGTACTTGACTTAAAATCAGGGCATGCTGAAAATCTTCTTCTTCAAAAACAGATTAAAAACACACTCCAAAAACCTCGCCACTGTTGTCACCCCCAAACGTAAAGTAAATGCTAATAATACAACCTGGAATTGGTAACGTATAAACTCTGGAGAGCTTGTGTTTCATGATAGTTCATTGGGGAGGGAATAGAACTCAGTGGTGTAGAGAAACACACTTTGCATGCGCAGTGGTCCCAAGCAGGTTCCGTCTCTGGTCTCTGTCTCCATTTAAAGCTTTGAAGAGCAGGTGATGATTGCAGAGATCCTCTGCCCTAAGATGAGCAGCTGCTAGTCGGACCTGACAACACTAGGCTAGATGAACAGTCTGTCTTCCAGTATAATAAGACCACTTGCTATGTTCTTAGGGCAAAGCCTTTGCACCCCTGAGTCAGCTCAGTAGACACTAACTCCTTGTTCCTTTGTTGCAGGAGCAGCTGCAAAAGCCGTCTCCATAGCTCTGTTTGGGGTAGCTGCTGCAATCGGCATGATCCTCCCTGTTGGATTAATTGGTTGTTAAAAACAATATTCTGAAAATGTTAGGTGTCCAAAAAGAAAACAAATAAAAGGCTTCAAATGACTTATGAGTTGGAGTTTTTCAGTATAGCCTATAGGTCTCAACAAACCAAATCCCCGCATGTAGAAAATCAGCATGTCAGGGAAAATGCTCGGCTTAGAATCCTCCTTCCTGACTTACTAGTAGCCAGCTGTTACGGGTATGGATGTTTGTGTTGTTCTACAGTAATATACAAATTGATTTGGAAATCTGCACCACTTCCTTGGCACGTGCCTAATCATCTTTCAACATACCTCTCCAAAATCTCTCGCTTGAGGCTAAGTAGCCACAGGTGTGGATATACTCAATCTTAGCTGAAAGTGGTGTATGGCATCAAATACATATCCTAAACAAGCCCACATAAGGAACCCACAGAATTATTTACTAGCCTGCTGGAAGACTAGCAACATGGAAATGCAAGCCCCTAGCTTCATAGCATAGAATAGAATCATAGAATCATAGAATAGAATCATAGAATCATAGAGTTGGAAGAGACCACAAGGGCCATCGAGTCCAGCCCCCTGCCAAGCAGGAAACACCATCAGAGCACTCCTGACATATGGTTGTCAAGCCTCTGCTTAAAGACCTCCAAAGAAGGAGACTCCACCACACTCCTTGGCAGCAAATTCCACTGTCGAACAGCTCTTACTGTCAGGAAGTTCTTCCTAATGTTTAGGTGGAATCTTCTTTCTTGTAGTTTGGATCCATTGCTCCGTGTCCGCTTCTCTGGAGCAGCAGAAAACAACCTTTCTCCCTCCTCTATGTGACATCCTTTTATATATTTGAACATGGCTATCATATCACCCCTTAACCTCCTCTTCTCCAGGCTAAACATGCCCAGCTAAACATGCCCATCAAGCTAGTTAAAAAATATTGCCACCTACCATACATGGGCAGGTAGCTTGGGTGCCAGGCTAGTTGCAAATTGAAGGCAGGTGAGCAGATTGACTTGCCTGCCCTCCATATTGCCTTTGGGCAATGTTGTTGAATACAAAGCTGTTTCATGCTACTTCTGCTCTAGGGAGACGGTCACATAACCCAGGGACATTGAACTGATGGATTTGCTGGACTACAAATCCCATAATCTGTTGAGCCAGGTCTTTCTCCCATCCCTGCAGGCAAGAGGACGACACACCTGTCAGGTGAGTGGTCCTCCTGCCCACCTGTCAAAGTTGGCCCATGGGGAGAGGCAGAGATGCTGCCCTAAGCAGGATTGAACTGACATGTGGGATGTTCACTCCAGCCTCCTGCTGCTGTGTCTCTACTTGGTATTGCATTGGGTGTGACTTCACGAAAACAGGCCTTTGCGGGACAAATGGGGAGGCCTGCAAGGCCAGCCCCGTGGCCAGCAATGCCGGCTGAGCCTGAGGGGGAGCTGGGAGTCCAGCAACATGTGAAAGCAGCCACAGATTCCCTCTCCCTGGCACAGCCCCAGACTCCTACTGGCCTGCCCGTCAGCTCATCTTAGGCCCTGGCTGGGACACAGTGTCCTCAAACTCTCTGCAACACACTCTGAGCTGCCAAAAAAAAAGCTTTATGCTTACGGTGGCTTGATTTGGCCTGTTTGGGCTCTTACAAGAGGCCCATGGATGGTGTGGGGGGTTATGGCGTCCCCACCCCCTTCCCTCTCACACACCCATGGCCTTGGATGAGGCATTTTGCTGCTGCTCTGACGTCAGCAGAGCAACTAAAGGAGAGGTAGCAGTAGCTGCACATTTGCTCTGCTGAAGGCATTGGCTGAGCAATCTCAGGAGCTTTCAAGTATGGGAATTCATTTATATAAATGCCATATTAGGTTAACTACAGTAACATTCCCCCCCCCCTTTTTTGGCAATGTACACTGTCTTTTTTCTCTGTTTTGTTTTCTACGTGGGTACTATTTCCTGTTTCTTCTTTCTTGTTTCTTGTCTTGCTCTGTGTGCTTCTAATTTATCAATGAAGAATAATAATGATAATTGTTATGTACTGAGTTGAATAGGATCCAAAAGGCAGCAGTCTGATTGATCCCAGTCCACCCGGAGCCACCCAATCCAGCTCCAGGTGGAAGGGAATCCACAACCTGATTGGCCTACAGGAGAATCCCGGAATTAGCCAATCACGTGAGGCCCATTGTGTAAATACCGTATTTTTCGCTCTGACGCACCAGACCATAAGACGTACCTAGTTTTTGGAGGAGGAAAACAAGAAAAAAAATATTCTGAATCCCAGAAGCCAGAACAGCAAGAGGGATCGCTGCGCAGTGAAAGCAGCAATCCCTCTTGCTGTTCTGGCTTCTGGGATAGCTGCACAGCCTGCATTCGCTCCATAAGACACACACACATTTCCCCTTACTTTTTAGGAGGGGGAAAAGTGAGTTTTATAGAGCAAAAAATACGGTAATGTATATAAGGCAGACATTCTGGGTGAACTTCCATTCCTCCTCACCACTATGAGCTGAATAAAGAGCATGAAATCCACTCTTGACTCAGAGTATATTTCAATAATAAAAAGTACAGGAAATGACCACCCTCCGCCGTTAAGTTTCCCTATATCCAGCCCGATCTGTTGGCTCCCACCTCAGCAGCGTGATAGACAAACCCCATCTGCTACAGTTTGGATAGTTAGAATCTCTTCCTTTTGCTTGTTCTGGATGAAAAGAAGCCACCTGCGTCAGGCCAGTGCCCCAATCTGGTCCAACATCCCATTCTCACAGTGCCTTCCTCCTGCTGGAAGCAAACAAGCAAAAGTATTCAGAAGCAGCAGAGGTAAAACCCAACCACCAAGATTAGTACCCACTGACAGCTTTATCCTGCATGAATTTGTCTAATGTAATAATTCTCCCATCAGTACCTCATTTGTCTGTCTGTCAAGAAGGAAGATGAGCTTCAGTTGGTAAAAGAAACAAGCAATTCTGGCAGAAGGCCCTGGATAGAGAGAATTGGACCCTAACTGTCAGAGGCTGGTTTTATAGTTAGTTGCTGAAACTCAGGCCTAGGGCCCAAATAATAGAATTGTAGAGTTGGAAGGGACCCCAGCAGTCATCTAGCTCAACCCCCTGCCATGCAGGAATCCTGCCCACAGCTGTCCCTGGATGGGCTCGAACCACCAACCTTCTGGTTAACAGCAAGACACACTGACCCATTGTGTCCAGCCGTCTCTAGCTGGCCCTTGGGACTCTGCCCAAGCCATACCTATCCATAGCTATCAGCCATTATGGATAAATGGAACTGACATCTTCAGAGGCAGTGTATCTGTAACTATTTATTTATTTGGTGTGGCTAAAGAACAGCGTTTTCAGAGCTGCTGCCTCCGGACTCTGCTGCCTGCTGAACCAGACTGGTGGTCTGATCCCAGATGGCTTTTTCTGTATTCACCAGGAGCTGGTTAATAATAGATCTGGGAACTGTTAATCGCTGACACGCCAAAGGTTCAATGACAGGAGGGCATCTGCTTATCCACCCTGGGGAGGGTCACCGAATTCCACAAAGGTAAAAATGATCAATTCCATCCCCCCAACCCCAATTAATTTTGGGAGACTTGGGTCTTAGCTAGTTTAAACCTGATCATGATGTGGCAGGGAGCAATAGTTTCTAAAGAATGGTAAAAGTGCCTTTGTGGTTGGATGTCGAAATGTACACTCTGGCTCAAATCTGAACTTTGGTCACTATCTGCACATATAAATTTAGAGTGGGCTGAGAAGGGAAGGAGCTCCACAAGCGACAGGGAGCCGTGGGTGGCAGAGCTTAAACTTGGGCGACTTAAGTAGCAGAGCAGAGGGGTAAGTACAACACCCATTTATTTTATTTATTAAAGCAATAGCTCTGGCTAATAAGAGCGCAGTAAAGGCACTGTGTGCAGCAGAAGCCAAATCCTACAATAACTTAGAATCAGAATTGGGAGAGGCCTGAGGGTCATCTAGTCCAACCCGAATCCAATGCACGAATCTCAACTAAAGCATCCATGACAGATGGCCATCCAAACGCTGCCTAAAAACATCAAAGGAAGGAGAGTCCATTTCCTGTGTTTCCTGGTTCATGCTAACCATCGTTTGCTGTGAAATCTGAAGGGGGAGGGGGCGGCACAACAACATATCACTGTAGTTCGTTGTGCAAATCACACAGCACCCCTGATTGACTTTAACTGCAATACCTTAATTTGTTGGTATGTGACTGAATCCCACCAGAAAACAGCAATATTCTGGATGTGCCCTGGTCAGGTTTTCGAGGTAATCGACCTACGGTTTTGGTTGCTCTAATAAAATTGTCACTCTAATAAGGACTTTGGAATTTTCCTTTCTTTTTGTGCTTCCCCCTCCTGGCATTAGACTTAGCTACTAGTGTATATCCCTAGTTATAGGCCAGGCATCCAAAGTCTGTTTCGGGGGCCTAATCCAGCCTGCCGATCGATGTAATCCGGCTCCCGTTGCAGCATATGTCCTGGGGTAAAATCCTTCAAAAAGCTCAAAAGTTGGAACAACTTGGGGGTTAAATCCTCAAAAAAAAAAAAAAAAAAAGCTCAATAACTTCAATCCTTAAAAAAGCTCAACTTTGGTTGGCCCTCACACATGTTCAGATAATCAAATCTGGCCCTCTTTGAAAAAAGTTTGGGCACTCCTGTTACAGGCTGAATGTAGACACATCAAAAATGTGAATCAGTTAAACAGGTTGTGAACTTCATACAGGGAAATCCCATTGGCGAAAGACAACCATCTGGTGTTACAGTGTTATAACGCATATAAAGTGCTTTATCTTTACGAATGTAGCCGAGTCCATTATAAAGTTACTCTGGGCATACTGCTAGTCTGTATCCAAAGAAACAGAAATAAGTTGTCATATAATGCATCAGACTTTTTGTCCATCTAAGCCAGGACTGCTTGCACTGGCTGGCAGCAGCAGCCTTCTGTAGTCTCTTGCCATTGCTGTTGGATCTCAATCAAGCAATCAGTAAAAAAATCTCGGACAACCAGTGATGGATTGTGAACCCATTTTGCCTGCAAGCGTGGGTTCTTCCCACAAGGGATCTTGCAAAGCTTCCTTGTCTTCACAAAAAAAAAACCAAGCAGTAGGTTCCACCGAGATTTGAACTCGGATCGCTGGATTCAGAGTCCAAAGTGCTAACCATTACACCATGGAACCTTACACAAGAAATTTCCTTGGAGAATTAGCTATCTGGCTCTGCTACCTCGTAACCCCCAGAAAGTTAATTGGATTGGACAAAGAAAAAGACAAAAAAGTTTCTGAACGACGCTCAACAAGGGGCGCGGGGAGAAGAGCGCATTCTCTGCGCGGGAGGGGAGGAGAATGAGCTAGGACTCCTGGGTTCTCTTCCTGGCTCCGATCGCAAGAATAGGTTATTTGGGGGTAAGGACTGCATTTGGGAGGCAAAATGTCGAGGTGAGGGGTGGAGATAACGACTCTCTATAGGGAAATCATACGGAGGAAGGGGATCAAGATTCCTGGGTTTACCTTCCCTCCGCCCTCCCCTCCCCCCGGCAACAAAGTTTGGCCATCGCCCCCACGTGCCTCCATTCAAGGCCGGGAGGCAGAAGGGAGGCAGGGGGATCGGCCAATGGGGAGGGCGCTGCCTCGAGTCGCCGCCTCCCCCGCGGATCGTCCCCCTTTCTCCTCCCACCAAAGGGGCTGCGCGCAGTAAACTTTTCCCCCTAGCGCAGCGAAGGCAGGCGCTCCTCTTTTCGCCCCGTGATCAAGGCACCGCCGGGGTAGAAGATCGCGCTGTTGTGGGGCTCAGAGAGCGTGTGAGAGAGGAGGCACCCCGCGACATCCACAGGTAATCGTTATCTCGATGCCACGCGGGGAACCAGCGTGGGAAGGCTGGCTGGCCCCTTGCGAGATCCAGGGGCGCGGGGATCCCAATCATTTGCTCCGCGGCCGCGCGCTACGATCTGGTGGGGTAGGAAGTGCTTCTGCGCGGGATTCGAACTCTAGACCGCTGCGGACATGTTGGGGTATAACTAGCAGAGGCTATGTGTGGCGTGCGGAAGTTGTTGGTGAGTTTCCACTTCGCAGGGCTGAATCCAATCTTTCCCGGGATTGCTTCCAGGCCGCGGAAGCTCTTGCAACAGTTCATCTTGAGGGTGCTACAGATTTATTATTTTTTGTTCCTGCTTATGTTAATTTTCACATCGCAGTCAGAAATAATACCGAACCCGCGTGTGGGTTGTTGTCCACACGTGATGATTCCTCGCTTGGAGAAAGGGCTGGTGAACAGAGGCATGCAGACGCAGCCCTGTGCCTAGAGAGCAACATGTGATCCAAACACGACTTTTTTTTTAAAAAAAGGGGGGGTGTTAGAAGAGGCCAGCCCACGATCATTTTTACAAATCAGCCCGTGTTGCCCCCTTTCACACAAATGCTTGTGCACGTGGAGAGACAGTGTCTACCCGCAGGTTGTGGCTGTAGTCAGAACATGTGAGCCAAGTATACAGTACAATTTTATTTTCTAGTTACAGGATTTCAGCAGGCAGTTGCAGGGCATGTGCAAGTTGGAAAACTGCAGAATATCTGTGGTGAACCTTTTGCAGCAGCAAACAGTATTGAAAGTGGGAGCGCATAATGTTACAATAATGAGCACAAATAATAATGAATGCACAATAAAGAGGATGTCTGCAGAGGCCCTTAGGCACCAATCACCTTTTTCTCTTCAGATATCTTTATGGGCGACTGCATGAAGTCCTCAATCTTCTTAAAATTAGCCAAGACTAACTAACCCTTAGTCTACATCCCTGACTTAAATGCATCCTCCTCCCCTGATTATACTTGCCTCCATTTCCCTAGTGCCTCCTTGAATTTTAGACTGTAGAGTCTTTGGGGGCAGGGAACTGTCGTCTTGCGCTTCATAAAACACCTTGGCACTTTGATGAGAACATTATTAATCATCAATAAGAGCATCGACACTTTAGTCAGGACTTCACTGATGGCAGTGACAGTGAAGTCCCAGTTAACTTTCGCTAGATGGTGTGAAAAGAATAAAGGATCGAGCCACATTCACAGAGCCAATCTCTGCTGGTTGCAGGCGGTGTGTGGTTTGCTGTTTTGTTCTCAGTTGGAGAGGTGGAGATTGGGGGATGTTCCCTGAGCCTTTGAAACTTGGACGATGAAGCAAGAAATGTGATTCGGAGGCCACTGACCTATTTGCTGCTTCTTATCTCTGGGATATTTGGCTCCAGTGAGCTGGCCTTTGGGACATCTGTGATTAGAGCAAGGTGGATTCTGGGGTGGAGAGGGACATTGAGGAAAGGGGGCGGGTGGGAAACTCTATGATTGATTCAGCCCACTCAGGGCCGGCTCATGCGTGAGGCAAGGTGAGGCAACGGCCTCAGGCGGCAGGATCCACAGGGGCAGCAGATCTGTCCTCCAAGGAATGCGTTGCATACAGTGGTGCCCCGCAAGACGAATGCCTCGCAAGACAGAAAACTCGCTAGACGAAAGAGTTTTCCGTTTTGGAGGTGCTTCGCAAAACGAATTTCCTATGGGCTTGCTTCGCAAGACGACAATGTCTTGCGAGTTCCTGCTGGTTTTTCCCCCTTCCCCCCCTTTTTCTAAGCCGCTAAGCCGCTTATCAGCTGATCCGATCAGCAGATAAGCCGCTAATAGTGCTAATCCTTCGATGGGCTTGCTTCGCAAGACGAAAAAACCGCTAGACGAAGAGAATTACAGAACGGATTCTTTTCGTCTTGCGAGGCACCACTGTACTGCTCTTGCCACCTCTACAGTGGCCTCTTGGTAAATAGGAGGTGCTATTGGTCTTCCCCTACCCTTGTTCCCAATGGACATCTTCACCCTTCTTCCCTGGTGAGGAGAGCGCCATTTTGTGGTTTGCCTCAGGCGCCAAAATGTCTTGAGCTGGCCCTGCCACCAAAGCCTCTTCATCTGTTGGCAGACACACACTGGTAAGCTCTGTCTGTATGCTCACCCCCCTGGCATCTTGCTCAGTGTCTTATGCCAAGGATGGGCAAGCTCTGGCCCTCCAGAAGTTGTTGGGCTACAGTTCCCACCATCCCTGGTCGCTGGCTGGGGCGTGGAGTTCAACATCCGGACGGCTAGCCTTTCATGCCTTGAGCCCTGCTCCCTCCGTTACTGTGGTCCTTCGCCTGCCATGGGTCTCTTCCTGCCGTTCTGTGGCATCTGCTCCCTTTGCCCACCCTTCCTGTCCCTGCATGGCCTGGGTAGACCAACCTAGGAAGCTGAGTCAGACCCTTGGTCCATCTAGCTCTATGTAGTCTACACTGGCTGGCAGCAACTCCAGGGTTTCAGACCCACAACCCTACCTGGATGCACCTTTTACGGAGGAGAGTGCTGTCAATGGCTACTAGATGGGCGTTCGGCCTGATGTTCTTATTGAACCTTCTACATGCAAGGCAGTTTTACTGCCACTGACTTACGTTCCTTCCGCCATCAAACCTTCCATCTCATTTTGTGTTTTTTAAAAGGAAAATGGAGGCCCCTTGCAAAACGCCATCCCAAGCAGTCCCTCACTGTTGCTTTCTCTTATTTCCTTGGCAGGACTCCGCCATGGGGGTCCTACACTACTACCAGCGGCCCAGCGAGGACGACACTGAAGTGGCCACACTTCTGCGTTCAGCTGAAGCCATCTTGGGTAATGGCCTCCAAGTGGTGCAGAAGGAAATATGTTTCAACGTCAACTGGACAGGTACAAAAATGGGACACGGACCGTGTCTGGATTCTGATATGAAACGAATGGGGAGGTATGCAGGGAGGTGTGCATATTGATTCTTTTTTTCCTTTTTGAGTGGGTAGAGGTTTGGCGTGGGGCTGCCCCCCACCCCTTCTTGTCGCAGAGCCAGTTGCCTGTTGGGCGATTGCCCTGTTGCATTGTGGGTAGCTATAACCGTTTCTCCCTTCTGTTTCCTCGCCAGGAGAAGCACCCCCAAACTCTGAGGAGACGGAGAAGCTGCTGTGGATCTTTGGTTGCCCTTTTGAACACGGCGACATCGCACCCAAGTCCTTCCTTAGCCCAACTCCTTCAGATCTGCTGATAGAGGTCGGCCCTCGGTACGTCCTGAGCTGAGGAAAAAAAGGCCTCAAGCTTATAATAATAATAATAAATTTTATTTATATCCCGCCCTCCCCAGCCGAAGCCGGGCTCAGGGCGGCTAACAACAATCAAATAATCAAACAGTCAAATAGTCACACAATCTAAAAATATTTCATTATAAAAATTAATTAAATCAAATTGATGGCAACCAATTAAGCAAAATTCTGTGCAGGTTGCCAGAGGAGGGAGTCAGGCTGCGCCCTGACCAAAGGCATGGCGGAACAGGGCACCAATTGTAGAGTTAAAAGGTACCCCAGGAGTCATCTCCCTTGGAAGTTTTTCAGCAGAAGTAATCTGGACGGTAATCTGTCATGGATCCTTTGGTTGAGATTCCTTCTTCGTTTCCTGGTTCACGCTAACCATAGTTTGCTGTGAAATCTGAAGGGGGGAGGACAACATATCACTGTGGTTTGCTGCCAAACCAGAACTAGAAACTCTTGTTTAAGAACCATGGTTTGCAATTTGTGTTTGGTGGCAAACTATGGTTTTGTGGATTTTGATGTCAGGGCAAACTGGTTACTGAGAAGCAGGGTGGAAATCAGAGTACGTTGGTAGGAAGGAGTGTCCCGCCCCGATGCCTGATCACAACAGACAAACCATGAATTAGTTGTGATGTCTGAAACTCGGCCTTTACAGCTGAATCCAATGTTATATGAAAGCTTTCATTTGCTAAGTCATGCTACTTAAGCAACAGCGTTGTTTATTTGTAGGCCACATCAAAATAATTTCACATAGTTGGTTGTTATAAGCCATATGAAAATTTAAATAGTTATAAAGGCTAACAAAAACATCTATTAATGAATGTACAGTAAAATTGAACTGTCTGCTAATAATTCAAACTAAATCTTGACCTTAAACAACACCCTCCACCCCAAAGGTCTGCAGGGATCCCAAACTGCAGAAGCAGGCTTGTCTCTGGAGTCAAACAGTGTTCCTCACCTCCCAAGCCAGGTGAAAATAGACCCCCCCCCCAAGGAAGGAGCAGGTTTTGCTGAAACAAATGTTTTATGTTTGTAGGTTGAACTTCTCAACTGCGTATTCCACAAATGCAGTGTCGGTGTGCTGGGCAGCCGGACTGGAAAAGATTGACCGAATTGAATGTTCCCGTCGATACCTTTTCAAGGTGACTGTGGGTGGGTCTAAACACAGGAAGAAAACTGCTGTTAGATTCCTTATGTCACCACATATGCAAGAACCCCATAGGGATTTGGAAACGTTTAACCCAATGGCTTCCACATCCTTCTCTTTCAGTGTGGGCAGCGCCCATCGGCACCCCAGGAGGCCTCCATAGTGTCTACGCTGTATGATCGGATGACAGAGCAGTGTTACCCAGAACCCATCAGCAGCTTTGCTATAGCCACCCGCCCTGAGCCTGTGTTCCATGTTGATATTTTGGGAGAAGGGAGACCTGCTCTGGTCGAAGCCAACAACCAGCTCGGTATGAATCAGCAGGGCAAAGCTGGGCTTGGATAGAGATGGCGGACCTTCAGTGGCTATGCTCTGATTCTGAATGCCAGTTTCTGGAAGCTAACCCTCAACTTATTATTGTCTGACCCTAGCTTGCATGAGCACAGCTTTGGCAAATATCTCATCGGATCCTTTCTTCTCTCCTTTTCACTTGCAGAGACCCACGTGGATTTAGAGCAGCGTTTCTCAAACTTGGGTCTTCAGCTGTTGTTGGACTACAACTCCCATCATCCCTAGCTAGCAAGACCCAGTGGTCAAGGATGATGGGAGTTGTAGTCCAAAAACAGCTGGAGAACCAAGCTTGGGAAACACAGATCTAGAGGGATTCAGCCTTCTGGTCTTAAAGGGTTTTTGCAGAATTTTGGAGCTGTGGAAGGGACCCAAGGGTCATCTAATCCAACCCCCTGCAATGCAGGAATCTCAACTCGGGTATCCATGGCAGATGGCCATCTAACCTCTGCTTAAAAACCTCCAAGGAAGGAGAGTCCACTGCCTTCTGAGGGTGGTCATAAAGCTGTGTTCGCCCCAGTCAGAGAGTATTCTGGCCCTACCTCTGAAAGTGGAACTCTGTTCTGTCCCAGTTTCCTTTGATTATGAGAAACAATATTCTTTATTTGGCCAGGTTTGTGTGTATGTGTTTAGGATAAACTATAGACGTTTCTCTGCCTTACAGGTCTGGCTTTTGATTCCTGGGATCTGGACTTCTACACTGACCTCTTCAAGAAACTTGGGAGGAATCCCACCAGCGTGGAATGCTTTGATCTCGCTCAGTCCAACAGGTGTCTGCTTGGCTATGGGGTGCAGAGGGGTGGGGCGGGAACCGGGAGAAATCTTCCTGCTCAGTTCCCGGGGCGGCCATCTTACAGCATTGAGTTCTGCAGATTTTCACCATGTTGTGGTGAGCGGTATGCAAAGTTTTTATAAAGTAAAAGTTTTTAAACTGCAAGTTGCCTTGTGGGTGGGGGAGAGGGCCTTTTTTGGGTCAAAAGTGACTTCATTTTTTAAAAAAACCCACAACAAATAGGTGTTGGATAACCCTGTGCCAGAGGCTTTCAGAAGTCCATGGCTCCCTTGACGAACCGCATGCTTTCTGCGGCCCCCATGTGGGGCTCAGGAGCCCAGTTATGTCACCCCTTGCCTGCAGAGCTGGCAGCCTCTCACCCTTTTTTGAACATCCTCCCTTGTGACGTGTTCCCTCAGCCTCCTCTCCTCTGCTTGGGAATCCCCTGGGCAACCGCTGCCACCACCCCTAGTCTCTGATCTCCCCCCCTGCCCCAAAGAGGTGCCTCCCCACACTGCCCCACAAGCACCTCAGACTTGTCTGTCCATTCCCAACAGCACGGGCTGGCAGACTGGCTGGCTGGGCTCCCTCGCCCGCTTGCTTGCTAATTCACTCTGAGGCCACCTCGGCTCCTGGCATCAGCACCCCCTGGCCAACCCCAGAGCCACTATCCTCCTGCGGTACTTGTAGCCAGGGCTGCTGGAACAAGCAGCCATACAAGCCTTTGGGAAGCAGAGATTCAAGAGGGCATCAGAGGAGGGAAGGAAGGAAAAAGAGAGAGGTCAGTGTTGCCTGCGGCACCCCAGACCATCGTTCAAGTCACCCCAGGGTGCCACGGCAGACTGGTTGAAAATGTTGGCATACAACCAAGGAAGCGGGGGCAATTGGCAGGCCCCCAGCTGGCTCCGTCCCACCGGCCAGTGTACCGGATGAACTCCAGTCCTTGGTGCCGCATGAATCAGTGACCCGAACTTCAAAAGCTAGGGCACGCTCTAATCAGCAGAGATAATGCTAGGCAACAGAAGTGCCAGGAGAGTATGTGTAAGCATATTTACAAGCAATTTATTCAGCATAAGGTAAAGGGACCCCTGACCATTAGGTCCAGTCATGGCCGACTCTGGGATTGCGGTGCTCATCTCGCTTTATTGGCCGAGGGAGCCAGCTTCCAGGTCATGTGGCCAGCATGACTAAGCTGCTTCTGGCGAACCAGAGCAGCACATGGAAACGCCTTTTACCTTCCCGCCGGAGCGGTACCTATTTATCTACTTGCACTTTGACGTGCTTTCGAACTGCTAGGTTGGCAGGAGCAGGGACTGAGCAATGGGAGCTCACCCTGTTGCAGGGATTCGAACCGCCGACGTTCTGATCGGCAAGTCCTAGGTTCTGTGGTTTAACCCACAGCGCCACCCGCTTCCCTTCCGTTTACTTTTCATCATGACAAAAGGAAAACATTTCCAATCCCCTTTGTGTCCAAAGCAAGACAGCATAAGCAAAAGCTGTACACAAACGGAAGTTCCCAGCAAGCTGTGCTGGAGTGTAAACAGGCATGTGACACACAACAATCATGCCTGTTCCTTAAGGTGGAATGGAATATCCCAACAGAAAACCACTGCTCTGTCTACCTCTTAAGTCCAGAGGAGCAAATGGTATGATAACAGGAAGGGGCTTATTTCAGCTTCCTATAGCCATCACTCTGGGAAACAGGATGCTCAACCATAGAATCATAGAATTGTAAAGTTGGGAGGGATCCCAAGGGTCATCTAGTCCAACCCCCTGCAATGCAGAAATCTCAACTAAAGCATCCATGGTAGATGACCTTCCAACCTCTGCTTAAAAGCCTCCAAAGAAGGAGAATCCACAAACTCCCAAGGGAGTTTGTTCCTCTGTCGAACAGCTCTTGCTGTCAAAAATTCTTCCTGATGTTTAGTCAGAATCTCCTTTCTTGAAACTTGAAGCCATTGGTTCGAGTCCTGCCCTCTGGCACAGGAGAAAAGCAGCTTGCTCCATGTGGCAGCCCTTGAGATATTTGAAGATGGCTATCATATTTCCTTTCAGTCTCCTCTTTTCCGGGCTAAACATGCCCAGTTCCCTCAACCATTCCTCATAAGGCTTGGTTTCCAGACCCTCGATCTTTGGTTAGACCTGGGATTTTTATTTTTATTTTGCAAAGAACCGTTAACAAGTTCATTAAAATGGCTTTCTTAGCTCCCTTTCCAAAGCTTAAGGGGCTGTTCAGTGGTGAGTAGAAGAAAATAAACCTGATCGCGGTGGATCATAAGAGCATGGCTCCAACAGAGCGCATGGTTCAGTCCCTGCCACTAAAGTAGGACTCTAAAGGCAAATAGTAGGCATGGAAGATCTTTATCTAGTTGAGATCCTACAAAGCTGTAGGCCATCTAGCTGGGCTAGATGGCATAGCTGTCAACTGTCCCTTATTTGGCGGGACAGTCCTTTATCCCAGCGCTGTGTCCCGCTGCTGTCCCTTATTGATGATGTCCCTTAAATTTCCCGGGTTTCAAAGGAATCTGCTCCTCTCCCTCCCTCCCTGCCGGCCAGGGAGGAGGGAGGCTCCAACTGTGTTGCTTGGCTGCGTTGCTCACCCAATAAGGAGTCTAAGAACAACTGGGGGGTGGAGCTTGCATGCCTTGTGCCTGGCCGCCTTGCCTGGGGACTCACCTTTGCTCAGCGCTTCCCAGCGGAGAGGGGATGTGGTTTTCCTTGCTGCATCCCCATTGCCTGGTTGCTGCGCTGTGGGAATCACCACTTGAGACTTTGTTTGGCTGCTGGCTGGGCTTTCTGCCTTTGGCTTGGAGGGGCTCAGAAGCTGAACATACCTGTGCCTGAAAAATCCCTTATTTTGGCTGCTGATCCCTTATTTTCGAGGCTGCTGGTCCCTTATTTTCAAATCTGTAAGTTGACAGCTATGCTAGATGGTCCAATAGCCTGACCTGGCGCCCAGCGGCTTCCTGTCTCCCTAAACCCGCCTCTTCTTCCTGCAGCGAGCACAGTCGCCACTGGTTCTTCAAGGGGCGCCTCCTGGTGGATGGGCAGGAGCTCAAGGAGTCCCTCTTCGAGTCCATCATGAAGACCCAGGAGCGGAGCAACCCCAACAACGTCATCAAGTTCTGCGACAACAGCAGGTGGGGGTCTTCGGGAACCGGCGGGAGGAGCGGGTGGCCTGCAAAATGGCGGCCTCAACCCCCTGTTGCCGTCTCGGGAGCAGAGAAGAAGCAATGGGGCAGGCCTAGAACAGAGGTGGAGAACCTGTAGGCCTCCTTGATTCGGTTGAACCTCAACTACCATCATCCCTGACCTTTGGTCAAGGCTGAGGGGAGTTTGCATCCCACATTGTCTGCAGGGACCCAGGTTGACAACTGCTTTTGAGCCAACTCCTAAGGCCTGGCTGAGGAACTCTGATCATTCCAGATGTGGACAGACTCTTAACTCCCATCATGCCTGACTTTTGGCTTTGTTGGCTACAGTCAATGGGAGCTGGGAGTCCCTTCCCATGTGTGGCTTTCGGTGGCCGTGTGGCTTCTTCCTCTTCCTTTTTAGTTTTTATTTATACTTTTCAAATTTATTCATTTTGTTAATTTTACAATCCATTCAACATTTCAAAATTTGACTTCCTTCCCCCCTCTTCCTGCGTTTCCTTAAATTTATTTTTTCATACCTTCTGCATATCCAAATTCATTTAATTTACTCATTTAATTATCTACTGTAAATAGATACTCTTATAAAACTGCAGTTTATTACACTAATCCTGCTAATGTTTTTATCTGTTTGCAATTTAACTGAAAATATTCAATGAACCATTTCCATTCTTTTATAAAGAGTTTGTTACCTTGATTTCTTATTCTTCTGGTAGGTTTTGCCATTTCTGCATATTCCATAAGTTTTTGTATCCCTTCTTCCTTTTCTGGGACTTCTGCTTCTTTCCATTTTGGGCAAGTAACATTCTTGCCGCTGTAGTAGCATACATGAATAAATTTCTATACAATTTAGGTAGTTCTGTCCCTATAATTCCCAAAAGAAAAGCTTCTGGGGTTTGTTTGTTTTTTATAAAAGTTTTATAAAAGTTATTCTGAACATCTTTTTATAACTCATTATATATCATTTCCCAGTAAGCTTTAACCTTACCACATTTTCCCCAATTTACTTGGCAAGAAGCCGTGTGGCTTCTTGAAGCTGAGTGTGCGTGTTGTCTTCCCAACACAGTGCGATCCAAGGGAGAGAGGTCCTTTCGATGTGGCCCAGCGACCCATCTCGTTCCAGCCCCTTTGAGAAGCGGACGTCCACCCGGCACGTCATTTTCACAGCCGAGACCCACAACTTTCCTACTGGTGAGTGGATGGGAAAGGGGGCATGGTCTGAAGGGCAGGGGGCTTATTTCTAGTGCATCGTAAATTCCCCTGGCAGGCAGGCACCCCTGTGGACAGCTACTGCCTCAAACAAATAACAGGCTTCTTTGCATTGACGGAGTCTATGAATAACCTGTCTGGGTGCTCTGCGGAGGGAGTGCGTTTGTGTGGGTTTGACGTTGCTTTTAAACTCTCCTTGCAGGCGTTGCTCCCTTCAGCGGTGCCACCACTGGGACTGGCGGGCGGATCCGCGATGTGCAGTGCACAGGCCGTGGGGCCCACTATATCGCTGGCACTGCTGGCTACAGTTTCGGCAATCTGCTCATACCAGGTTAGTAGCGGTGGCTTGGGCTCGACATACTGAAAAGGCAGCTGCAGAAGGATGTTTTGCTTGGCAACAAATGGATGGGTGTTGGGCAGGTTTCTACCCCCGCCCCAGATTCCTTCCTCCCTCCCGTCCGAGTCTCCACCCCCATCGTTCAGCCCGGACCCAGAGGTCCAGCTCTCAGGGTCTGGTGTTTCTCACATTGCGAGAAGTGAGGTTACAGCGAACCACACAGAGTGCCTTCTTTGTAGTGGCGCCCTCTCTGTGGAACGCCTTCCCATCAGTTGCCAAGGAAATAAACAACTGTCTGACTTTTAGAAGACATCTGAAGGGAGCTCTGCATAGGGAAGTTGTTTTTTAAAAAATATTTGAGGTTTTACTGTGGTTTTATAAATTGCTGGGAGCTGCCCAGAATGGCAGGGGCAATCCAGTTAGATAGGAGGCATATAAATAATAAAATTATTATTATTATTATTACCAGTAGAACTGTGTTTACTGCATGCCAGTGAGGTGATCCCTCCCATTTGCCACAAGAAGGTAGAATCTGCTGAATAAATCACTCCAATCAAATACATTTGCATAACTTTGACCAGCTGAGAAGCAAAGCCCAAGCACTGAACGTTTGCTTTCTAATGATTGGAAGTTGTCTGACTTCTGAGATTTCATGTGGTGCCTTCCTTGAGAACTAGAGACGACATCATCATCATCATCATCATTATTATTATTATAAAGCTGAGATTTCTCAAGATGCACCAAGACCAGCAGTTGGTGGAGCAGGGGTGCTAGCTGCCCCCCCTTGCTGCTTGCATTGCTGTGGCTTACCAGGAAAAAGAGGTGGGGGCACCAGCAAGGTTGGCATAGTGCGATAACCCCAGTGGAACCTATCCGGTGCTCCTGGCAGTGTGATTGCATCATGGCGACTTGCCCTTCTCCCTTCCAGTAAGCTGTGATGACGTCGGTGATGGGAGGTCAGCCAAGCACCCGTGCCTGCTCCTGTGCAGATTTGAAATACTTATGCCCTATAAAATATGCCCAGATAATTGTGCCATGTGACAGTCTCTTGAGACAGACCAGAAGCTCCTCTTAATAAGGCAGTCATGCCCTCCAATCCAAGACACAGATGTGCCGAGTTGGGCCCAACACAGTGGCGTAGCGTGGGGGGTGCAGGGGGGGGCGGCCGCACTGGGCACAACATCTGGGGGTTAGGGTTAGGGTGCGCAAATCCACGGGTTAGGGGGCGCAAATTACTTGCCTTGCCCCGGGTGCTGACAACCCACGCTACGCCACTGGCCCAACATTTGGGGGGGGGTGGCGTCTCACGTGCATGACATCACATGCACGATGCCTGTCCCCCAGTCGGGCCACGTCTTCCAGGACGCACAAGCATCCCTTTGAGGATTGCCAGAGTGTTTTGTGATTGTGGCAGGAGATTATGGAGGGTGAAAACCGCCCTCTGCGCCGCCCAGCAAGCCAGTGCTCACCTGGGGTCAGTGGGGGATGGCGGCCCCCTCAATATGGGCGGCTGAAGGCCCTCCTGCCCCCTATACCCGGTGCCCCTGCCAAGGCAGCAAGGTGTACATGCACAAAGGTGATTCGAAGCAGCCCTAGGCTATGGGAGAAATCTGTCCTGTTCTTTTCCCATTCCTCACTGCAGGATACACATTACCCTGGGAAGATCCGTCCCTGCTGTATCCGGAAAACTTTGCCCCGCCTGTGGAGGTTGCCATCAGAGCCAGTGACGGCGCTTCAGACTACGGCAACAAATTTGGGGAACCCGTTCTGGCAGGTGAGACTTGCGGCATGATGATCTTTGGCCCCTTTCTTGCTTCCGAGGTTCAGTGTCCGGCTGGTTGGTTGGTTTCTCTCTTTGAAACCCCGGCATCCTTTAGCGACAACTTAGGGCAGCTGAGAGGCCAAAGCGAGGGAGAAAGAGGAAGGCTGTGTGTTTGGAAATGTGAGAAAATTCCCCCCCCCATCACCTGTCTTCCAGGCTTTGCACGTTCTTTCGGGCTCTGTCTGGCAGATGGCGAGCGGCACGAGTGGATCAAGCCTATCATGTTCAGTGGTGGGATTGGAGCGATGGAAGATGCCCACGTCCGCAAGGAAGCCCCACAGCCTGGTAATTTTTATTTAATTTAGCCTGTTTGGGAGATTGTGCTTGCTGTGATATGCATCTAATACACATCCTCTTTATTCCTTCAGCGCTGATGCATTTGCTCATGCAAAAATGATTCATCGATCGATTGACAGCTATGAATTTACCACTCTATTATTATTAGTAGCAGTAGTAGTAGTATTTATTAAACTTATTAGTCGCTTTTTTAAAAAAAGACGTAGCTCAAAGGGACTTACGAAAAGAATTGGGGGGCCATCACTGAAAAGTCCAGTTCTTGCGTTCTTTGAACCTCCCATGAATGGGGCACCTGGAGAAGGGTCTCAGATGATGATGACTGCAGGAACCGGGTCAGTTCATAATAATAAGTGCTTGCTTATTTTGCAAAAATGTGTTATGGTACCTCTGTTGAGCTTGGGGAAGTTCAAGAGCTGCTGAAGCATTTGCTGCTGTGGAAATCCCACCCTCCCATCACTTGCATTTTGATATTTTACTAGATGCTCCCAAGGAGTCATGAGGACTAGAGCCTCTTTTTTTTTTTGAAAGAAAACAAATCACAGTTGAGATTCTCAGAATATTGAATTTGGACCAGATGTTAGATTCTTTCTTTCTTTCCAACTGTACAATTGCGACTCAAGTTCCCATTTCCTTCTCAGGTATGAATGTCGTGAAGGTTGGAGGCCCAGTCTATCGAATTGGTGTTGGGGGAGGAGCTGCTTCCTCCATCCAGGTAAGTTGGGCCTTGCCTTCTGCTCCTCACCTTTGCAGGTGAAGGTAGCATCTCCCTATCAAAGCCTTAAGGCGAAGGTTCGGAGATGCAGGTACCTTTTAGGAGTCCTGGGCAGCAGAGATGTAGCAAGGTGGGTGCGGTATGCCCCGGGTGTCACCTCCCGGAAGGGGGGTGACAAAATGCTGTGTGACACTCAACGTCTGTGAGAGACGCTGTGGCACGTGCAGGCTTCCTTCTGGTAAAACTGTCCACCCACCGGCTCTACCTCAGCTGTAAAAAGCTCAATAACTTTGGCTCTGCAAAAAAAATATGAAATAAAGTCAAACCATTTTTGCAGGCAAAAAATAAATAAATCCCAATGTGTGTGGGGGGGTGGGGTGTTACAAGCAATTTTTCGCCCCGGGTACCACGTGACCTTGCTATGCCACTGCTGGGCAACAGGCAATGATGGCCCTGCTTATTGGCCTCATTCCTTGGCCTTCTTCTTAATTGGCGATTGCCCGTTGCCGACAAAGCTACCGCTTCCCTCCGCGAAGCCCTTCACACCTGCAAATGCTCCCCATGTGTGCAGGTGCAAGGGGACAACGCCAGCGAACTGGATTTTGGGGCGGTGCAACGTGGCGATGCTGAGATGGAGCAGAAGATGAACCGGGTGTTGCGAGGGTGCGTGGAGAACGGGGAAGGCAATCCCATCTGCAGCCTGCACGACCAGGGCGCTGGAGGCAACGGTGAGCGGCTTGGAGAAGGCTTTTGGGAACGTGGCTATAGACTGAACCATGTGTGCTCTCCCTTTTTCCCCTCCTGAGTGGTTTGATTTGGGTCACATGCCGCAGCTGAAGAGCATTTGGACCTTACGGCGAAGGGGAAACTTGCAGGATGAAGAGCAGAACGGTTTCTAGTGGTTCAGATGTACAGGATATTCCTTTGTGATATTGGGGGACCAACCAGGGAAGGGCTGTAGCTGAGAGGTAAAACCCCCTGCTTCGCATGCAGAAGGTCGCAAGTTCAATCCCCGGCATCTCTGGGTAGGACTAGCGATGTTCCTTTGCCTGAAACCCTGGAGAGTTGTCACAACAGTTCTGAGCTAGCTAGACCAAGGATGTGACCGAGCTAGATGGATCAAAGTACAGACTTGGCAGAAGGCAGTTTCCTGTGTCCCTACGTTCCTAAATGTCCCATTTGACCACAAAGGTTATGGGATGACCTTAAGACAAACTACCCCCTGTAGCATAGCCGACTTCACTATAAGAATTCTATACCTGCTTGGTACATTAACTGGCTCACTGGCCTAAGGGTTTGATTCTTGCTTTCGGTGCAAGAGGTCCTAGCGTCAAATCCTGCTTTCTGGTTTCCCACAGGTCTCTAGTTGGCCACTGTGAGAACAGAATGCTGGATTTGATTGGCCAGCAGGCTCTTCTTATGTTTACATTGCTACAAAGAAATTATGTTAACTAAGCGGCAGTAAATGATTTGTGAATAGCAATGGTTTTGTGGCCTGGATGCCCTAGGAAGAGGAAATGGAAGATGAGAAGGTTGTCTTTGGCCATCAGGGGTTCCCCCAGGGAATGAATGGCTGTGGTTAACCATTCCGTCCACCTCCAAAGGTAGAGATGGTCAACTCTACCTGGATGGATAAGGACAATGTTCTTCAACCTTGGGTCTGCAGATGTTGTTGGACTACAATTCCTATCATTCCTGATCTTTAGTGTTAGATATCTATCAGGGGTCGGTGGCAGTTGTAGTCCAGCAGTATCTGAAGACCCAAGGTTGAAGAACATGAGATAAGAATGTTTTGAGCTGGGTGCGAACAGTAGGCCATTGACGGTTGCTTTTCTGGGTGAGAATAAGTTTGGAAGAATTATAGTAGCTGCTACCTTCAAGGATGTGTGTGTGTGTGGGGCCTCCAAAGAAACTCTTTGCTTTCTGTTTTAGGGAATGTGCTGAAGGAACTGAGCGAGCCAGCCGGGGCTGTCATCTACGCAAGCCGCTTCCAGGTCTGTTTCTCATTTATGACTTTCCTACAGACACCAAGCTCTTTGTCTTCTGGTCTGCTGTCCTTTATGTCTATTGATTACTTCCCCATAGATGTTTCCCTGTTCCTAAATGCACAGAGCAGGGAGCAGTAGATTTAAAAACAAATCCATGCAAAAAAAATCTGGGAAAATCCCAAATTAAATCTACATCTGGGTGGAGAAATTCAGACCTGAAGGCTAGAGGTGGCCCTCCAGATATACCGTATTTTTTGCTCTATAAGACTCACCTTTTCCCTCCTAAAAAGTAAGAGGAAATGTGTGTGTGTCTTATGGAGTGAATGCAGGCTGCACAGCTATCCCAGAAGCCAGAACAGCAAGAGGGATTGCTGCTTTCACTGCGTAGCAATCGCAATCCCTCTTGCTGTTCTGGCTTCTGAGATTCAAAATATTTTTTCCCCTGTATTCCTCCACCAAAAACTTGTGATCTGGTGCGTCTTATAGAGTGAAAAATACGGTATTTGTCTGGGCTGCATCTTCTCTTTCCCACCCGGTACGTCTGGCTTAGCACCCTCCTTGAGTGTGTGCCTGGCTGGAATGTGCCCGTGAACTCTTACAGCATATATAAAAACATAGTAAAACATCAAGCTTTCTGATACAGGATTGCCTAAAAGTTATGTAGTTCTTTATCTCCTTGGCATTTGAAGGGAGGGTGCTACCGCCAAGAAGGCCCTCTGCTTTCTCAGTCAGTTCTTCGTCCCTCAGTTTCTCTCTTTCTTCCTTTTCCCAGCTAGGAGACCCCACGCTGAGCGTTCTGGAGATCTGGGGTGCTGAGTACCAAGAATCCAATGCCCTCTTGCTACGCCCGCGCCATGCAGATTTCCTGCGACGCCTTGCCCGCCGTGAGAGGTGCCCTGTCGACTTCGTGGGCAAGATCAGTGGCGATGGACGGGTAAGACAGCAGGAGCAGGGGAAGGGGTGGAGAGAATGGCTGAAACAAACCATGCAGACTGGCTTGATGTGGGAAGGACTGTGCAGAAAACCATGGGCGTTATTTGGACATAACAATAAACTACACTAGTGGCCAAAATTGTGGAAACCTTTTGGGAAAAGTTTGTTTCTGAGGTTTGATGGCTCATAACACCACTTTTTTTAAAAAATAATGCCTTAAAATTATATATCAATGGAAAGATAATTTAATGAAGAATGCAATGCAACAAGGTTTGTTCAATTGTCTGTATTCTATAAAAAGTTATAGCCAAATAACCAGAAAAAGGAAGCACAACTTGCTTAGGTTGATATGCAGTACCTTTCCTTCATTTGAATGTAGCCAGTGAGCAGGAGTGTTTAGAGAGCCAATCAGGTGTTATGAGCCATCAAACCTCGGAAATACACTTTCCCCAAAAGGTTTCCACAATTCTGGCCACTAGTGTCCAGTTGTGGGAACTAGCTGCAGCCGAGAATCTTGGGGTCCTGTAGTTCTTCCCCCCCTTCTCCGGTGAGTGGGAGTTTTGAAGCTTCCGCTTCCATTTTTCATGGACGTAGTTTAGCATTCTGTCCAAACCTTGACTTTATATATATACAGTGGTACCTCGGGTTAAGTACTTAATTCGTTCCGGAGGTCTGTTCTTAACCTGAAACTGTTCTTAACCTGAAGCACCACTTTAGCTAATGGGGCCTCCTGCTGCCACTGCGCCTCCCCCACCCGATTTCTGTTCTTATCCTGAAGCAAAGTTCTTAAGCTGAGGTAATATTTCTGGGTTAGGAGAGTCTGTAACCTGAAGCGTATGTAACCCAAGGTACCACTGGAGAGAGAGAGAGAGAGAGAGCGCAAGCTAGATTTTAGGAGTGCAAACCCTCACTGCGATGGTCGGTTTTCTGCTTCTGGTGTGGGGCAGACATTGTTCGGGCCTGGGAAACTGGGGAGAGGTTAAAGTTGAGTGCCAAAATCCAAGAAGGGAGAGAAGGGATTGGGAAGCTTTGAAGGCTGAACAGTTTGGGAAGCGGGTGGTCTGTAAAAGTGGCTCCTCTTCCTCGGCAGATTGTGCTAGTTGACGACACAAAGGTCCCGGCGAGCGACGTGGAGGTGGAGAAGGGGCAGGTTGGAGGGAGAGCCACACCTGTGAACTTGATGCTGGAATGGGTCCTTGGCAAGATGCCACGCAAGGTATGGCACACCTGTGTGTGTGTCCTCCCCCTGCCCTGCCACCCCCAAAGAAAAATCTTGGTAAAACATCTGTTTAAAGGTGTCCCAGTAGACCAAGGGTGGAGGAACCTGCGGCCTTCCAGACGCTGAACTACAGCTCCCATCTTCCCTGACCACTGGCCAGGCTGTCTGTGGACTGATGGGAGTCGGAGTCTAACAACATCTGGATGGCCACAGGTTGCCCCCCTCCTGCAGTAGGTCTTGATGCTTTGGAGCTGGGCATGTTTAGCCTGGAGAAGAGGAGGTTAAGGGGTGATATGATAGCCATGTTCAAATATATAAAAGGATGTCATATAGAGGAGGGAGAAAGGTTGTTTTCTGCTGCTCCAGAGAAGCGGACACGGAGCAATGGATCCAAACTACAAGAAAGAAGATTCCACCTAAACATTAGGAAGAACTTCCTGACAGTAAGAGCTGTTTGACAGTGGAATTTGCTGCCAAGGAGTGTGGTGGAGCCTCCTTCTTTGGAGGTCTTTAAGCAGAGGCTTGACAACCATATGTCAGGAGTGCTCTGATGGTGTTTCCTGCTTGGCAGGGGGTTGGACTCGATGGCCCTTGTGGTCTCTTCCAACTCTATGATTCTATGAATCTGTGATACTATTATTATTTATTAAAGTTGTATACCACCCTTCATTCATAGATCTCAGGGCGGTTCACAGCATAAAAACGTGAGACAAAAACACAAAATACATAATACAAAGGAAAAGCAAAACAAACCAATCCCTCTCCCACAAACACATTTGAAAAGCCATAGAATGTTAATCAGCCAAATGCTTGGTTGAAGAGAAATGTTTTTTGCCTGGCGCCTAAAGGTTTATAGTGAGTAGCCCATTCTCGTGTCACCACCCTCCCATCCCTTCTCTAAAATGCTCTGGCTTGGATTCCAATATCCTCTGTCCATTATTGTTAATTCCTTCAGCTGGTTAGGATCTGTCCCTTTTATACTTGTGGGATGAATATTTTCAGGAACTTTGTTCTTTTGTATTTGATATAGAGTTGTTGTTTTTATTTTAAAAATGCGTTCTCAAGCCGTTTTGCGGACTTGTCAGTTGCTTTGAGACATTTTCTTAGTGGTGAGGACGTGTCATAAATGAACAAACAATGGTGATGATTTCTGCCAACCAGGAATTTGTTTTGAATCATGTCCACCGAGACCTCAGGCCTCTGTCGCTTCCCCGTGGCCTTAGTGTGTCGGACGCCCTCCAGCGTGTGCTCAGGCTTCCATCCGTGGCAAGCAAGCGCTACTTGACCAACAAGGTAAATGCCTCACAGATTTGCGCCTCTGGGTTCTTTTAACCCAGCCATCTTTTTTAAAAATGGAGGGAAGGTATATTTTCTGCTGATTTGTTTTTCTCTTCTTTTCCCCTCTGCCCTTCTCCCTCTGGTACAGGTCGATCGCTCAGTGACAGGCCTCGTGGCTCAACAACAGTGCGTCGGCCCCCTTCACACCCCACTGGCGGACGTTGCTGTGGTGGCCCTCTCCCCTTTTGAGACGGTGGGAGGAGCCACGGCCATTGGGGAGCAGCCTATCAAAGGGCTCATTGACCCTGCAGCTGGTGCCCGATTGTCTGTGGCAGAGGCCCTCACCAATTTGGTCTTCGCTCGGGTCACTGACCTTAAGGTGAGGCAGTCCACACCCCACCCCACCCCTGACATTTTCCCTTCTTGCCTTAATACAGTGGTGCCTCGCAAGACAAAATTAATTCGTTCCGCGAGTTTTTTCGTCTAGCGAATTTTTCGTCTTGCGAAGCACGGTGTCGGAAAAGTTTTGGAAAAGCTTCAAAAATCACCAGAAACCTCAAAAAAGGCTACCACACCGCGTTCTATGAGTTGCTCCTCGAAGTCAAGTCGCAACTGTATTAACGGTGTTAAGAAAAAGGAAACAAACTTGCAAAAAACGCAAGGCGTTTTCGTCTTGCGAAGCAAGCCCATAGGGAAATTTGTCTTGCGAAGCAGCTCAAAAACCGCAAAACCCTTTCGTCTAGCGAGTTTTTTGTCTTGCGAGGCATTCGTCTTGCGGGGCACCACTGTACAGTGGTACCTCGGGTTACAGATGCTTCAGGTTACAGACTCCACTAATCCAGAAATATTACCTCGGGTTAAGAACTTTGCTTCAGGATGAGAACAGAAATCGCGTGGCACGAAGAACGGACTTCTGGAATGAATTAAGTCCTTAACCTGAGGTACCACTGTATCTCAGTTTTCCCTCCTCTCAGTTTATCCAAGGTGGACTAGGCTGAGAGAGGGTGAGTAGCTTTTCACTCTGCAAAAGTCTTCTCAATGCCCTCATTTTACTAGAAGCTGTGGTATTTTGTGGTGTTTTTAGTTTTAAGAAAGGCTGCTTTCATTATGTAATTTTGTGCAATAACCAACATGGCTGCTGATTGGTTTTCTTTACTACTTATCATATTACTTTATTTTACATTGCACACTAGCCTAAAGGGGCCAGGAAATGTTAATATCTGTTAAATTGGCCAACCTGAGGCCCTGCAAATGTTTTGTGCTGCAACTCCCATTTGCGCCATATTGGCTGGGAGTTGTAGTCTACAACATCTCAGGAGAGTGGGCAGGGGAGCAGGTTGGCAAAGATGTGTTAAATCTTAATAATACACAAACACTCAGATAATGGGTTGCCTCTGATTGGGCTGGGTGATATATCAACATATTGTCCCAAACCGGTTTGAAGTCCATATCGGTTTCATAATTTTTGCCCTGGCGAATCGTGATGTGTGTGTTATGCAAACATTTTTAAACGGGGGAAACCGTGAAGCCAGCCAATGCCTCTACACAGCTCCATCCTTATTCCAGACATGGTGATATATCAGTATATCGTGGTGTTTAGCTTGGTGACATATCATGATGTTGAAAACCAGATATCGCCCAGCCCTAGTCTCTGATCATATTCTGTGTAGGACCCTCACTGAAATCAACGCATTTCTCTTATGAAACCTCTAAGCGGTTTAAATATAAAACATTAATTTGTGTGCTAGAGTTGGAGGCTAGCCGTACGGGCAACCGCCTCCTTCCCACTGTTGCCTAACCTCTCTGTATATGTGGCGGCGACATTTGTGTCCTTCCAGGATGTGAAATGCAGCGGGAATTGGATGTGGGCAGCCAAGTTGCCTGGCGAGGGGGCTGCCTTGGCGGAGGCCTGCAGGGCCATGTGCTCTGTGATGGGTGAGCTGGGCGTGGCTGTGGACGGCGGAAAGGACTCCCTCAGCATGGCAGCCCGCGTTGGCACGGAGACCGTTAAGGCACCTGGTGAGGAACAGAAAAGCTGCCAAGGGATAGGGTGGTCGCCCCCTCCCTCCAAAATAAAAATGCTCTCCTCAAATTCGGAGGGTTCTTTTATCTGAGGATCTGAGGCTTGCTTTGTCCTTTTTTTTGCATTTTCAACTCCTCCCTTGCCCTTTTCATATTTTTGTTGCCTTTCCAAGCCATCTCTGCTACTTATTTTGGAAGGAGCGGCTTCTGATAGGCATCCAGACAACCTTTAAGATATTGTAACCAAATTTTGCCGGGTGATTGCTGAGCTCAAGGAGCAGATATTCATCAGCGTTTAGATAAAATTGCAAGCCCTTTTGAGTAAAAGTAGTGAACTTAACGTTTTGAAACTGCACCAGTTTAACTGCTGACTTCAAAACTGCAGATTTTTTTAAAAAAAATATCTTAGCACTTCTGAGCAATGCCAGGTATGAGGTTGCTAGTGTGCTTGCGCAATATATATATATATATATATATATATATATATATATATATATATGTGTGTGTGTGTGTGTGTGTGTGTGTGTGTGTGTCTGTGTGTGTTTTGTATATGTGCACAGATGCACAAACATTTTCCAAATCAACTGAATGTGGATTGTAACTATAGAGGCATAAACCCAAGTCTGCAGAAACACTTTTGAAAGGGAGAGAAGAAGGTTAGGCTTTAGCTTTGTCTAGTCTCCCGGGAAATAGATCTCCCCGGGAGCTAGAGGCAGCTTCTAAGTTTTCCCTGTGGTTGCACCTTGTCAAACAAGCTCAGAAAAATCCCCTGTGGCTGCTTGACTTTTGGTCCCCCTGGACAGGGAGAAGAAGGGTGTTGCTATTTCCTAACAAGCTGTTCCCCAGGCACCTTGTAGCTTGACTGCAGGCGACTTTGGATGTTTTCCTAGCTCTCAATAAATGTGCTTTAACACTCTGCATATTTTCTCCATTTCCAACTCTTCTCCCTCCACCTTTATGCTCCTTTCCCCAGGAACACTTGTCATCTCAGCTTATGCTGTCTGTCCAGATATCACTGCTACGGTGACCCCTGACCTCAAATGTCCAGATGGAAAAGGTAAAGTCAAGAGCTGATGAGAATAACATCTTTCTGCCACACTCGCCATCTTCTCCTAACTCACCACTGTGGCACATCATACCCTTTGAGAACCACTGCTTTAGGGAATGACTTGTAGAATATTTGCTAATACAGTGGAACCTTGGTTCTCGAACGGCTTAGTTGGCAAACAAATTGGCTCCTGAATGCCAAAAACCCGGAAGTAAGTATTCCGGTTTTTGAACATTTTTTGGAAGCTGAACATTCGACGCAGCTTCCGCTTGAGTGCAGGAAGCTCCTGTTACCAATTGGAAGCCATGCCTTGGTTTTCAAACGGTTTCAGGAGTCGAACGAACTGCAGTGTTTTCTCTATTTTAGCTATTCCAGAGGGTGTGATGTCAAGCATCTAGTGTAAAATTTTGGGCTTCTTTTCCATTCCGTTGCAATTACTACTTAAGATCAGATATAAGACCAATTCTTTTGGCAGCGGATCTATCCAAAATATCCAGTAACATCCCTTTCAGACAAGAAGCAATGGCTTCTTTAGCAATATTTAACATATCTGTCAAAATCAAATTCCAAAAACACTGCACCAACTTGCCTTCCCACCATAAAGGATAATATGTACTAAGTGCTGACAACAATTAGATCTCTTCCCGACCCCTTTTTGTAGGTGTTTTGCAGTGGAGAGAGGAAAAATCCAAGACAGTCATTCTGTCCTCTTTGCTGATTTCTTGGGCATTTTTTTCAGGGACCCTTCTTCACGTGGCAATCTGTCCTGATCGGCACCGCCTGGGGGGCAGCGCTCTGGCCCAGTGCTTCTCTCAGCTGGGGGATGTTTCGCCAGACCTGGATAACCCCAGCACCCTTGTCTCCTGCTTCCAAGTCACCCAGAGTCTGCTACAAGGTAAGCATGCGTTGAACAAGGACGGGGTCACCCCTGGCCTGCCCACCCCCAGACGCAGCCCTGCCAGTCCCAGTCTCTGGTACAAGATACCTAAATAATTGCTTATAATTCCCCATTGGGTAAAGGCACTCTAAACACACCTAAATGAAAGGCAAGAACTCCACCTCTGAGCCATGGCAGAAGGCAGGCGGAGGTGGAAAGAAGAAGCAGGTCCCTTATACTTCTGTGATGGGAAAGAGGATTTTGGGGTAATCTGAACTTTGCACCAAAGAAAAAGGAATACTCTGTGACCTGGGTAAACTGAGCACAAGTGCATTTATGTGCTTATTAATGCATTTTTAATCTTTTGTTGGAAGCCAACCAAAGTGGCTGGAAAAACCCAGCCAGATGGGCAGGGTCTAAATAATAAATTATTTTTATTATTTTGCATAATTAATCCTCCTTCTGTTTGCCATAAGGAAGGGGCAATTTGTAGAATTTGTACTGTTAAAACGGAAAGGGGTCAAACTATCGCAAGAGGTTTTGACATTTTGGGAGGTTAGATAGTTACAATGGAATGGTCTTGGGGGTAGGGTGCATATATATATATATATATATATATATATATATATATATATATATATATATAACTATATCTATCTATCTATCTATCTATCTATCTATCTATCTATAACTTTGTCAAAAATAAAAATAAAATGAAGGGGTAACAAGGGGTAACAAGTTTTGCAGGGCAATGAAGTCAAGCTTTTGCAGATCCCACTCTGACCTCGCCTAGCGTTGTGTACAAGCCAGCTTCCTATCCATACTAGAAGCGTGCTTTTCAAATTAAATAAAAGATGAGGTTCTTGGGACTGCAGAAGCTGCTGCTCCAGTAGCAAAGTCTCTCTTGTGTGTGTTTTTAACAAAGCTGAGGACAGCACTCGGCCACACAGACAAATTTCTTCTGCCACACAGATGAATTTATTTCTCTCTCCCACAGACGCAGTGATTTCCGCAGGGCATGACGTGAGCGATGGCGGCCTCTTGACTTGCATGCTAGAAATGGCCTTTGCCGGGAACTGTGGTGCCCACATTGAACTGGGGGCGCCTGGAGTCAATGGTCAGTGAGTTAGGGAGAAGAGGAGTTGTGGCATGGGAGTTTGAGGGTGGCACTGAGCTTGGGTTGCTGTTGGAGATTGGCTGATTTGGAACAAGATATTCAGTGGGGAGAGAGAGAGCGTCAAAGGGAAGTCCTTGGCAAATGAATGTGCTGGGCAGGGGTAGCTGGGATAGTGCCTTGAGATCAAAGCATGAGCGGGAGAGTTGGTCAGGGGTAGAAAAGAAGGATGCTTTTGAATTATGGTGCTGGAGGAGACTCTTGAGAGTCCCATGGACTGCAAGAAGATCAAACCTATCCATTCTTAAGGAAATCAGCCCTGAGTGCTCACTAGAAGGACAGATCGTGAAGCTGAGGCTCCAATACGTTGGCCACCTCATGAGAAGAGAAGACTCCCTGGAAAAGACCCTGATGTTGGGAAAGATGGAGGGCACAAGGAGAAGGGGACGACAGAGGACGAGATGGTTGGACAGTGTTCTCAAAGATACCAGCATGAGTTTGGCCAAACTGCAGGAGGCAGTGGAAGACAGGAGTGCCTGGCGTGCTCTGGTCCATGGGGTCACGAAGAGTCGGACACGAATAAACAACAACAACAAAGCAGGGCATGGAGAACATTGGGCGGAGACGGATGAAAAGGTTTCCTTGACCTGGATCTGAGAATGCAGCGGCAGCTGCTGTCCATTGGGTCTGATGGGGTGGAAAGCTGGGAGCTGACAGTAGGTGGTGCCAGAGCCCAGAGCAGGCAGAGCCAATTCTGTTCCCATCTGCCTCCTTGTTGAGTTCTGCAAGAAGCAACACTAAGACAAAGGAGGAGGCACTGGTAGTCATTGCAGGCCATAAGTGTAGCAGCAATTGGCATTCAGAGAGGCCTTGGAACCTGGAAGTGGTATATACCAGCCATCCTGACTAGCCGTCACCGGTAGCCTTATGCTCCCTGAAATTTACAAAACTTATTTTGTAAAAGCCATCTGAATTGATGGCTGGTGCCACTTCTTGTGGCGATAGTGAATTACGTCCTTTGGCTATCAGAGCTCTGGCCCAAGACAACCTGAGGGTTGCTGGCTGGGTTAGAGGGTACAATGCTCTCCCGCTTCTGAGGGGGAATAGCCAATGAGGTGCTGCTGCCACCCCTCAGTTTCTGCCGCCTGAGGCGGTTTCCTCCCTCTGTTCTACAGTCGCGCCGGCCCTATTGACTAGGCATTGTGTGAAGAAGTCCCTTCTGAATCTTCTAGCGTTCAGCTCCTGTCAGGGTGCTGCCAGCAGCTCCCGGCTGGTTGCCCAGGAAAGTATAAAGACAAGGAAAAGTTTCTTACAGTCTATTTTTCTTCTTCAATCTTTACAGAGAGAGGCTATAGAATCCAGCCTCTTGGATAATGGCATTGTCCTGAGTGAATCTCTATCCTCCCGTCTCTCCTACCTCCTCTTTCATCATCATCACCACCACCTCCTCCTCTACGGGTGCCTCTGTCTTTGAGCTCTTTGCTCTCCTACTTTTAAGGCTTGCCGGGTTCTGGGCGATGGAGGGTCTGGAATGCTTTCTAATGACAACGTGTCAGCCAGGTGTTGCTCTGGCTCTCCCATGATTTCCCAGCTTTCCTCCTCATCTGCCTCTGAGCTGCGGCCTTCCACAAACCCCTGCTGTAAATCTATACTGTCTTCCTCTTCCTCCTCCCTGGAAGGGTCAGGATGGGGAGGTAGTCTTCACCATTCCTCCTTTGCCCAGTCCCTGACAGTTCCATTGTCCTCTATAATGTCCTGGCCTCTTTACTTGCCTTCCCCCCCTTAAATTAACTAGCACCCTTCCCTGCAACCTTCTGTAGCCTTATTGGAGTTCACCAATTGGGTCTGCGTTGCTCCGGGACAGGAGGAAGGAAGTCAAAATGACACCGAGTTGGTTCAAAGAAAGAGTTTATTCTGCTCTCCGGATAGCAGAAGGCACTTGCGTGATCAAGTCTACAGCAAGTCCAAAGAAATGACAGGTTTCACACAGTTTATATATCCTCCAGGCACCCTCTCACTCCTCCCCTAGGAGCCCAACCACGTTGGCGTACGTACACAGGTTGACATCACATATGTTCCTGCTCTGGTACTCTCAACCATTAAAGGATCTTCCTTCCTGTACTTCTGACCATAAAAGGATATTCCTGTTCCTACTCCTATATTGGAGCAAGAGGTCACTACTTCCGAGAACATGCTCTGGCGTTAGTCCCAGACTTGGGTCTCTGCGTCATTTGTGGTCAGGACATAAGATATGTCTGTGTCTGTTCTACTGGTAAAGTCAAGGCCAGTCTTGCTGTCAAACTGATAAGGGAGAGAGAGCTGTGTTCTCGTTTTGCATTTGCTCAACTGCTAAAGTTTATGCATTTTAGCTAAGGAGAAATGGGGATTTTGGTGCAGTTTAAAAACTGCCTGCACAGTCAGTTTTGGGGTTTGGGAAACCCATTCCTTCACTTCCCTTCTTGTTTCGCTTGTCCTTTTCCAGTTCCCTCACCCTAACACAGCCGCGCTTCCTCTCTTCCCTTAGCCCTTGATGTCCTCTTTGCTGAGGAGCTGGGCCTGGTGCTGGAGGTGCCCCGTGCGGCGGCGGCCGACGTCTGCCAACGGTACCGGCGGGCTGGTGTGCGGTGCGTGCCAGTCGGGCATTCAGGTCCCCGGGGCCCTAATGCTATGGTGAGTGTGGACGTGGAGCCCTGGGGGGCAGCAGTGGGGCTGGTGGCGGGAAGACTTGCTTAAAGGGTTGCTGTTAGAGTTTATTTCCAGACCGCCTTTCAACCAAGAAAGACCCTCCGAGGCAGCTCACAAAGGACACCACACAAACACAACCTTCGAGTAAAAAAACAAACAAACCCTTTCTAGTTATTTATTGCATTTATATCCAACCCCTTTTCTCTGAGGAGGCGGCGTGCGTGGTTCTTCCCCTCTTCCTCCTTTTATCTGCACAACACGCCTGTGTGGTAGGCTAGGCCGAGAGGCAGTAGCTGGCCCAAGGTCACGCAGTGAGCTTCATGGTTCAACTATGGAACTCACTCCCACAGTGATGGGGAGCACAATTCCAATACGTTTCCGAGCACAATTCAAAGTGCTGGTGTTGACCTTTAAAGCCCTAAACGGCCTCGGCCCAGTATACCTGAAGGAGCGTCTCCACCCCCATCGTTCTGCCCGGATGCTGAGGTCCAGCGCCGAGGGCCTTCTGGCGGTTCCCTCATTGCGAGAAGCAAAGCTACAGGGAACCAGGCAGAGGGCCTTTTCGGTAGTGGCGCCTGCCCTGTGGAATGCCCTCCCATCAGATGTCAAAACGATAAACAACTACCTGACATTCAGAAGACATCTTAAGGCAGCCCTGTTCAGGGAAGTTTTTAATGTATGATATTTTAGTGTTTTTTGGTTTCTATGCAAGCCGCCCAGAGTGGCTGGGGAAACCCAGCCAGATGGGCGGGGTACAAATAAATTATTATTATTATTATGGCCACCAACTTGGATGGTTCTATTATAAATAATATAAGATCTGTAAAATTTTATTAACTTTATTACAATTTAGAATATTCATTTAGACAACCTTAAAATATCAATAACTTCTTCTCTTTCCATGGTTCATTTTGCATACCATAAATCCCTGCATATTTTATATAAACTAAACCATTCAGTATTCCGTTATTACTTCCATCAAAACTTATTTACACTATTGAATTTATCCTAATGCTGCCAACGTTTTCAAGTGTACACAATTTCCCCCCATATATTCAATAAACATTTTCCATTCTTCTTTAAACATATGTTCTTTTTGTTCTCTTATTCTATAAGTTAGATCAGCAAGCTACACGTATTCGATCAGTTTAAGTTGCCATTCTTCTTTAGCTGGGACCTCACTCATTTTCCATTTTGGGGCTAGCAAAACACAGGCCGCAGTAGTGGCCTACATAAATAGCCTTTCTTGACACCTGGGAATTCCCATCTGAATCATCGCCAACAAAAAGGGCTCTGGTGTGTTTTTGGGGGGGAAAGGTGCTTTTAAACGTTTCCCCCCAATTCATTATACAGTGGTACCTTGGGTTACAGATGCTTCAGGTTACAGACTCCGCTAACTCAGAAATAGTACCTCAGGTTAAGAACTTTGCTTCAGGATGAGAACAGAAATTGTGCTCCAACGGCGCGGTGGCAGCGGGAGGCCCCATTAGCTAAAGTGGTGCTTCAGGTTAAGAACAGTTTCAGGCTAAGAACGGACCTCCAGAACGAATTAAGTTCTTAGCCCGAGGTACCACTGTAAATTGTTTCCCAATACTCTTTTACCCTTTCACAGGTCCACCACATACGAAGCTTTCTTCCAACTTGGATAATTTTAGAAGGGAATTAGACAAATTCACGGAGGGGAGGGCAATTGATGGGCCGCTAGTCACAATGGCTAGGCTCTGCCCACAACAGTTGGAGGCAGCCGTGCTTCTGAATACCAGTTGCTGGAAACCACAGCAGGGGAGAGGGCTCTTGCATTCGAATCCTGCTTGTTGGTTTCCTGCAGGCATGCTGTGAAAACTCCTGCAGCATGCTTGGCTTGATGGGCCTTTGGCCTGATCCAGGAGATTCCTCTTGTGTTCATGGCCAAGCAGGGACTTGGTCTTCCCACTTACTCCCCTCTTTATTTTTTAAATTTGCATTTTATTTATTTGTTAACATTCTTACATTACATCGGTAAACGTTGTCATATTACATTACAGGACTTACTATATTATAATTTCCAACATGTATACAAAAATTATATACAAATTTTATATACCTAGAAAGAAAATTAAAAAAAAACAAAGAGAAAAAACAAAAACAATTCCCCCCCCCAAATCATATACATACCAACACACTAGACTTCCTGTCTATCCCGTTGTATATTCCTTTTTTACAAATGTACGTACTCTTATTGTTGTATATTTCTTTGCAGTTTATCTAATACATTTCTATATCAATATGTGCTCTTAGTCTTATTTCTCAACTCAGTCTCACTCCGACGTCAATCAAATGCCAGCATAGATAGCGAACCTTTGCTGTATTTTTGAACATATGTTTTATATCTATCCCACTTTTCCATAAATTTTTGTTTCGAATTGCCTCTCAGGGTGTTTGTTAACTGCGCCATTTCAGCAAATTCTTGTAGCTTGTAATGCCAGTCCACTTACTCCCCTCTTTACGGTTTTTCCATCTCCCACTGCCAATGCCCCCTGCTTTTTGTTGTTGTTGCTGCTAATTTGCTGCCTTGTTGTGACGCTTTGCAGATCCAGGTCACCGTGAACGGCCAGGAAGTGTTGGCGGAAAAAGTGTCCACCTTGCGCGGCTGGTGGGAAGACACGAGCTTCCAGCTGGAGAGGCTGCAAGCCAACCCAGACTGTGTGGCCCAAGAAGAGGCAGGGCTGACCAAGCGCACGGAGCCCAGCTACACCCTGACCTTTAACCCCCAGGAAGAACTTCCCCTGCTGCAGGAAATGGGTATGGGGCAGACCAGGGCCAAGAAGAGGGGTGGGGAAAGGGGGGGGGACCGCCTGGTACCTAAGTAAAGGTTGTCGACCCCTTGAAAGGAAGGAGCCTCACTTACCTAGGCAAAATGAACTTCAGTTGGTCTACCCTGAGTTGGACTAGCGCTAGATACCATCCTGAGAAAAAGGAAAAAGAGCTGTTGCCTGACCTCTTAGCACATTAATTTTAGCAAATTAATTGATTGCATTTGCATTTGGGTAAAAACAGTGGCGATGAAGTGAGAAGTGTATACTTTATTAGCTTTGGATAACACATGCATGAGTCCTGTAGCCATGATCTTAGGAGAGACATCCTTTTGTGAGAGGAAATGGGGTTTCTCTTCTGAGATGTGATATTTGTAAGTACAGTGAAACCTCGGTGGTTGAATGTAATCCGTTTCAGAAGTCCATTCAGCTTCTGAAATGTTCAACAACTGAGGTGCAGCTTCTGATTGGTTGCAGAAGCATCCTGCACTCAAGCGGAAGTCGTGTCGGATGTTTGGCTTCTGAAAAACGTTCAAAAACCGGAGCATTTTCTTCCGGGTTTTTGGCATGTGGGAGCTAAAACGTTCCAAAACAGAGGTGTACAGGAGCTGAGGTTTGACTGTACCTGTATTAAAAATTATGTTTTAAAAACCCCCTGCCCACTTAATCAAGAACACTTTTTGAGTTGACGTAATCAGTAAGGCCACTTTTTTTAGTTGACTTTATTTTGAATTGTGAAATCGATTAATTGTTCATGGTAAAACCTTGCAACCTAATCGTGAAGGGATGACAACAAACTGTGCCTCTTTTCCCCACAGCCCTTCCTGCCCCCCGCGTCGCCATCCTTCGTGAAGAAGGGAGTAATGGGGACCGTGAAATGGTGGCAGCGCTCCTCATGGGTGGCTTCCAGGTGAGCAGAGCAATGTGGATTTAGTGAAGGCATCCCCCACAAGTGCTTTGAGGTGAAGATCTCTAACCTAATAATGTCAGGAGAGCCCTGCAGAATCAGACCCCAGGTCCAACTCCTCCAGCATCCTGTTCTCACAGCGGCCAAGCATCCTGTGATGGCACTCAGAGGCATAAAATGGTCTCTGGCACTGGAGGTGGATCTTGGCCATTGGCAAGTGGAATAACTATGTCTTAGTTCAGCTGAAGTGAAGGCACAAGTCAGGTGTCGGTCATCAGGTGCGCTGTGTGTAGGCAAGCTGCCAGCTAGCTCTGTGGAGGCTCTTTTTATTAGCACAATATGCAAAACCAGTCAAATACATTTTGGACTGTGACCTTTACACATTTTCCAATCCCAAGATCGAGGGGTGGTACAAGGTTATTTTGGCACTGCGTCACTTTCCCCTTGCACAATGTTTAATCAAAAGAGACAAAGGTCACAGACAGGGCACAGCAGACTACTAAGAGAGCAAAAGGTTAGATAGAGGGCATGATGTTCAGACAGCTGAGGCCTGTCTGCAGGTGGAAGTGTGCTCCACACCTGGCGATCATTCCTTCATTCAGTGGTCGGCAAACTTAGGTCCCCCTGGGTCCTGCATCTGGCCCGTGCCGCAAAGCCAGGACCCGCCACGAAGCCGAGACTCCCGGCGATGGCGACGGGAGGAAGAGGCCGAGCAGCGGCGGTGGCGGCTCTGCCAATCAAACGCCATGCCTGGTTAACTCAGCGGCGTTTGATTGGCAGAGACGTCCTCATGCTGCCCTGAGGTAAACCAGGCGTGGTGTTTGATTGGCAGAGACGTTCTCCTGCTGCCCTGAGGTAAACCAGGTGTGGTGTTTGATTGGCAGAGCCACCGCCGCTTGGCCTTTTCCTCCCACCGCTGCCTCCGCCCTGGTGCTCCTGTGGGCCAGAGAGCGGAGCGGACGAGCTTGCTCTGCCTACTCACGAGAAGCAGTGGCAGTGGTGGCAGCCCCTGGGAAGGTAAACACAGTAGGTGGGGGGTGGGAGGTGGGGAGGAGGACTACTTGCCCCCCTTGCCTCTTCTTCCAGCCCCCCCCCCCCCCGGTGCCACTTATACAGCCCTCCACAAGGTCTGAGGGACAGTGGACCGGCCTGCTGCTAAAAAAAATTGCCGACCCCTGTCTTATTGATTTATTACACTTAACATACCATATTTTCCTCTGAGGAGCTCAAGGTTTATATTCGTGGTTGTCCTCTTTCCCCATTTTATCCTCACAACAACCCTGTGAGGGAGGTTAGGCTGAGTGACCAGGCTGAGTGTGAGCTTCGTGGCTGAGTGAGGATTTGAACCCTGTTCTCCCAGCTCGTAGCCTGGCACTCTTAAGCACTACGCCACACTACATGGAGTAGGTTCGTTCAGATTAATGGACACAAGTCATTTCAGCGAGTCTCCTCTCGGTAGGACTGTAACATTGGATTTCACCGAAAAACTGAAGGAACACGAACCTCGCGCAAGGAGTTGGATCTCCTACCCGCAAAGGCCTCCTCTTTATTGTCTTCTCTCCGCCCTCACTTCAGGTCTGGGACCTCACCATGCAAGACTTGTGCTCGGGCGAGATGACGCTGGACTCCTTCCGTGGCCTGGTGTTCGTCGGAGGGTTCAGCTACGCGGATGTTTTGGGCTCTGCCAAAGGTCAGCCTGCCTCTTGCAAGGAACGGGGCTGTCCGCTTGCCTCGGGTCGAGGAGAAAGCTTCCACCCAATCTTGTGGCAAGGGATGGCGGCCTTGTTGCTGGGGTTTGGGCAGGGGATTCCTACCTACCTCACGCTCTTTGGGAGATGCTGTTGCCACTGATGCCACGATAGCTGTGGGGTCTTTGGCTTGCGGTCCGGTCTGGATGGGCTTGCCAAATCCAGACAATTCATCTCCTTTTTTCTTGCTTGCAGGCTGGGCAGCTTCGGTGACCTTTAACCGCAGGGCGCAGGCTCAGTTCCAGGCCTTTCATCGGCGCAGAGACACCTTCAGCCTGGGCATCTGCAATGGCTGCCAGCTGATGGGACTGCTAGGCTGGGTGGGGACCAAGAGCGCTGATGTGCAAGATGAAGGTAAGCGAATTGGTAGTGGAATGGACTCCCTCGGAAGATGGTGCCCTCTCCTTCACTGGGGGCTTTGAATCAGAGACTGGATGGCCATCTGTTGGGGGCTTTTTACAGTGGTACCTGGGGTTACATACGCTTCAGGTTACAGACTCCCCTAACCCAGAAATAGTACCTTGGATTAAGAACTTTGTTTCAGGATGAGAACAGAAATCACACGGCGGTTGTGCGGCAGCAGCGGGAGGCCCCATTAGCTAAAGTGGTGCTTCAGGTTAAGAACAGTTTCAGGTTAAGAACGGACCTCCGGAACGAATTAAGTACTTAACCCGAGGTACCACTGAAGTTGTGATTCCTGCTTTGCAGGGGGTTAGGGTTAGGGGACCCTTCATGATTCCAGGACACGCGGAGCGTGGGTATCCTTGCTTTGCACCCTGAATGATGCTCTGACCAGAAGTGGATTGAGGCAAGGTTACCAGACGTCCCCGTTTCCCAGGGACAGTCCCCAGATTTACAAATCAGTCCCCATACAAAATCCATTGAAATTGAAAAGTGTCCCCAGATTCATTGAAAAAAATATGGTAACCTTAGTTTGAGGATCCTGGAAAACATTGGCCTGTGAGCGCTCCAATTGGAGAACAGTCTTTACCAAAGGTGTCATGGGTTTTGAAGATGGGGACGAAAGGGAGAAATGTGCTAAGAGGAAGGCACACTTGGAAAACCCTCACTGTGATCAACTCCCACCCGGAAACCTATGTCCCCACTGTGGAAGGATGTGTGGAGCCAGGGTTGGCCTCCACAGTCACTTACGGACTCACCTTTAAAACTGTGTTTGTGGAAGACAATCTTCCTTGGCTACGAGTGATCGCCAAAGAGGTTTGAGGATGGTGCAACTGGTTCGGCCACAACGGGTACCGCACAACAGTAATGCTGTAGAACGGAGCACAAAAGGAGGGGCCGGCGCTGAATTTTAGCATTGTAGAGGATGCCCCTGAAATCTGAGAACTGCCACTGCTCTGGTGTTGGCACGGGTGACAGATATTGGATTGTGGCATTTCTGGTTACAATCCTAACCTTGTCTGCTCAGAAATAAGTGGTGGCTGGTGCCCCTTGGTAGAAGGCAGAGAGGCAAACTCTGTGCAGCCAGCGCCAGTGGACAGGCAGAGCCAGCAAATTCTAGTTTTGACCCCATCATGTTCCCTGCTCCTTGCAAGGGCAACACTGAGACTCAGGAGGAGGAGGGAGCTGAGAGCCAGGGGCGCCCCCTGGACTGTATGTAAATAAGGAGAGGGGCAAGTGGGGGCAGAAATTGTTTGGTTGGGCAACACCCTGTTTGCCCTAATGGAAGCGAGATTAGACCTGCAGCCTTAAATCTGTAAGAAATCAATCTTTTTTGCGTGCACTTTGGAACTCCTTGCCTCATGATATAGGCAGGCAGCTTCACTGTACTCTTTTCCGTGCCTGCTAAAAACTTAAGTGCTTTGGCAAGCCTCTCCAGGTATGTAGAACATTGACACATGTTTTAATGTTTCCAGCTTATTGCTGATATTAATCATTCTTTTATTTTTTAAAAAATACTTGCTTTGGCTGTTTTTTACTGACAATGTCATTGTTTTATTTAAACCACGTTGAGGTTTGTTTGGGGTTTCTTTTTTTACAACCAAGCAGTATGTAAACCATATGAAATAAAAAAAGAGATATAAAAATTTTCTTGATCTTGGTTATTATTCCAGGTGGCGCCATCCAGCCAGGTGTGCTGCTGAGTCCCAACAATTCTGGGCGCTTTGAGTCTCGTTTTGTGAGCGTCGGCATCGAGGAGAGTCCGGCGCTGATGTTGCGGGGCATGGCTGGTTCTACCCTGGGCATCTGGGTGGCACATGGAGAAGGTAATCCTTTTTTAAAAAAATTGAGGGGGGTGGGGAGAGGGTTAATAATTAGGTTTAGAAAAACCTTCTGTGCAAGTACTGGAAATGGGGATAAAACACCAATGATTTCTGAAAAGCATAAAAAAAATAAATTAAGGGGTTATACAGTAATATGTAAAATGACAAATTATATTTATTTTAGAGACAGGAATTAAACATGCTTGATTGATAGAAAAAATGTTTGCAGTTTTAACTGGCTTTCTGCAATGTTTGAAGAAATGTATTCAATATGTTGCCCTTAGAGCTCTGGTGCATGTAACAGCCTTGATTTTTAATAACATAATTACAATAATTAATAAGCTTCAGTACTGGGAGCTGGAGGCCGCCTTTTTCATTTTTTAAACATTTCCATTTTTTAAGAGAACACAGAAGCATGCAAATATGAAAAAACCAAGACATAAAGCTCAAAATGCAAGAAGCTAAACAATGCACACTCTTTATCAAGAGGAGCTATTGGGAATAGGGTTAAGAGAAAAGAAACCTTTTTTCAAGTCCAGTGATCCCTCTGACTTATGCTAACACCACTGCCAGACCTTGCGTGCGTGTGCATGTTTTCCTGGGGAAAATTCTATTCCAGTAAGAAATCCCCCCTGGTTTGTTTGTTTTTAGAATTCAACACAAAGCAATTGAGAAACCTGCCTTGTTCGTGTGGCTTTGTGGCCCCATTTGCAAGTTCCTACTGGACTGAGAGTAATCTAGGCTGGCCAGTGGAGAGAGGCTGCCGCATAAATATTGTGAGAGTCCACGACTCATCACTCACCTTTTCCCCCTTCCTCTTCCTGCAGGTCGGATGCGATTCCGCTCAGATGAAGTCCTGGACCAGGTGCGCTCTGCCCGCTTGGCGCCTCTCCGCTACGTGGATGACCAGGGTCTGCCAACTGAGGAGTACCCTATGAATCCCAATGGGTCTCCACTGGGCATTGCGGGCATTTGCTCTCCTGATGGGCGCCACTTGGCGATGATGCCTCACCCTGAGCGATGTGTCCTTCCCTGGCAGTGGCCTTGGATGCCCGCCTCCTTGCGCCAGTCTCTGAAGGTCTCCCCGTGGCTCCGCATGTTCCAGAACGCCTGCGAGTGGTGCTTGCGCTATCCCCAGGGCCAGCCTTGACCTTGCTTTCCGCTGCCTTTCTGAAAACTTTCTACACCCACTCACAAGCTAACACTGCACCATCAATTGCAAGCTGGACTAGACTAGATTAGACACAGTCCCTGTGCTGTGGATGCAAAACTTTCCAGTGCTGTTATCCTCATACATAGTCTACGTCCCTAGCCCCCTCTACCCGCAACACACATTTGAATGAACTTAGGGAGGGGTCAAGGAAGAACGGATGTGCAGTCCCTCCAGTGGGCACAGGGGGGTGACATTGTGCAATAAGTAAGTTGGTTTGTACCAATCCAATTGTGGAACAACGTGGGACCAATGGAGTTTCTATATTGCCAATAAAAGCAAATTTGAATTTAGAAATACACACCTGTGTGTCTGTGGCCTGTTTTTGTTTTCCTTTGTAAACTAGGAAAGAAAATCCCAGATGTGAGTATGAGTGTACTGAATTGTTCCATTTACTTGAGTTAACTGCCCAGTGGTCCACAGCATACATCTATTAATTAATTAGTTAATTACCTGTAAATAAATATATATTAAATTTAATGTTTAGTAAACCAAGGTATACAGGCTAACATGCCCTCTGCCATTTGAACCCAGTCTTCTAGCCACAGGGTTCCCCCCGTTCCGCTCAATCAACAGTCTAACCCTCTGAAAGGATATTGTCAAGGTTGGTGGAAAGTCAAGTGGCAAAATGAAGCTGTTGGCTACAACTTCTCACTCCCAAAGGCAAAATACATGGGAAAATCTTTAATATAGGAAAAGGCATAAATCCCAAATTACCAAATAAATTAAAAAAAAAATAAAACACACATTTTAAAAAATCAGTAATGCTGAAGAAGGGAAAATGCAATGTTACAGTGAGATGCAGAGTAGCTGAAGTCCAAAGAGGCCATTTATTGGATCTGTTATAAGGCACTCCTTTGTTAACAACATAAGAATAGCTGCACTGGATCAGGAATAAGATCCAACTAGTCTAAAACTCCATTTCCATTGTGGCCAGTAAGATGTAACAGGAAGGGCGGTAGAGCATCTTCCTTGCATGCAAGAAGTCCCAAGAAGTCAGTGTGGAGAATACTGAGCTAGATAGTGGTCTGACTCTGTGTAAAGGCAGCTTCTTAATGTTTCCATACCACTTAGCAGCTCATGAGGAGGATGTGAAGGCAACAGTCCTCCACTGGTGTCTGTTGGCATTTGACCACAGGTTTTTGAGGTTCTATACAGGAATCTTGTTCTTCTCTCATATTATTTGCTGTTCCTGTGCTCTGAAAGGAAAAAACCAAGCCTTTGAAGGACCAAAGCCCTCAATTTCATGCAGAGCTTCTGATCTCATAAATCAGATGTACATGGAGCAAAGGCTCAGAGATCCCAAGAAATCCAGTTAGTCATACACTGAAAGGCCTTGGACCAATCACTCCTTAATGTTTCCGGCCTTGACTGGTTGCTCCTCTGCAGGTGCTTGACTGACTTCTTTGTGGGGTTTTTGTTTGAAAACAAGGAGCCACAAATGGAAGAGAGGGCAGGTGCAGGCAAATGAGGGTTGGACAAGCATGGATGAATGTCCTCCACCCAGGAGCAAAAGAGACAACTCGGCTATGAAGGTCACTGGGTGACCTTTCAGCCCTAACCTAACTCACAGGGTTGTTGTGAGGATGAAATCAGGGAGAACCACTATAATCATGGAGGAAAGATGGGATATAATTGAAATAAACACCAGTTCAAAACGCCTTGTAATTATATAAACAACTACCTGACATTCAGAAGACATCTTAAGGCAGCCCTGTTCAGTTTTTAATGTGTGACACCTTAGTGTATTTTTGGTCTTTGTGGAAGCCGCCCAGATGGGCGGGATACAAATATTATATTATTATTATTATTATTATTATTATTATTATTATTATTATTATTATTATTATTATTATTATTTGCAAATACCTTAAGGGTTCTTTTTTTAAAAAGGAGGGGTGAGGTTGATGCTCTCCCCTAGAAGAATAAATAATATTGAGAGCAGGCCAGAAACAAAAATAAAACCACATTATAAACCCCTTTTTCCCCTAATCTGACTGAATCAGACCTCTGCAGGGACCCTCATATGCGATGGATGGAGGATCCAAGCGTGCTCAACCGACGCACCGCCGTCTGACTTTTACGCTGCTAAAAATATTTGCAACTGCTAAGCACATTGAGTGTGTATATTGTAGTATGTAGTTATGGGAGCTTCAAAAAGCAAGTGGCCGGTTAGCTCAGTTGGTTAGAGCGTGGTGCTAATAACGCCAAGGTCGCGGGTTCGATCCCCGTACGGGCCAGCTGTGATTTACCCTTTTGTTAAAATAAAAAAATGCTACCTTATGAACTTTCTCGTCATTTGACAGTAGGAAGTTGTACCCTTTGATGCAGTTCCAAAGGTCCTGGTAAGCACTAAAGTGGGGAGAGAAGGAATCGGAGCGTTGGGGTTCATCGTCCTAAAATCTAGAATACTGTACTGCATACAGATTGTTGCTGTTTTTCTATTGCATATTCTGTTTCTTCCACGTCGCTTTGAGTTAGATCATAAAATTCTGGCGAAACAACAGTGTCGCTCGTGCATTATACCACCTGCTTTAATTGCTGTGGAACTGGAAAAGCAGAAAGAAGTCGTTGTTTGTAGCTTCCACACGTACTTCTAAATCTTCCATCCCCTTTGACTTTTTCAATCAATTTCAATTAAAAAAGACAACGCTTTGGTTCCACTGGGGCTCGAACCCAGGACCTTCTGCGTGTAAAGCAGACGTGATAACCACTACACTATGGAACCCACGACAGGAAGAAAGGTGGTATTTTCCTACTCATAAGAAATGTTACTGTTTTTAAAAGGGATGATTGCAAAGTTGTAGCAGCTGACTTAGTAAACAGGCTTCCTAATCGATATCAAATACAGTACTGTATATCACAAAGAAATGACACAACCTTAGAATAAACACGTGGCTGTTTTGAGCAAAAGGAAGCATCCCGAGAACTCCTACCGGAAGAGACGAGGTGGCCGAGTGGTTAAGGCGATGGACTGCTAATCCATTGTGCTCTGCACGCGTGGGTTCGAATCCCACCTTCGTCGACGCTGGTTTTTCCTTTTTTGCTATTTCTTTCATTTGTCTGTCATTCCCACAGGCAAAAACCATTCTGAGCTCCCGCCCGCCCCGACTTTCTTAAGCAAACCAACATAAAGGTTAGAGATGTTTTCCTGTGTGGTGATATGACTTTCCCTTCCCATAAATTTCGTTATTTGGGCAGTGATGTCTACAAAATAGTCTAGGACACTGTTTCCCAATGTCAGGCCTTTAGCTGTTTTTGGACTCCCATCATAGAAGACCACTAGCAAGACCAGTGGTCAGGGATGATGGGAACTGTAGTCCGAAAACAACTGGAGAACCAAGGTTGGGAAACACTGGTCTAAGATAACGTGTTTATTTGCAGCCCAATACCAGAATTGGAGAAGACACGGTGAATCTGGAGGCATGCTCTATACCTGAGATTTGTTCCTGATTTGTTACAGTTCTCTGTATGTGCTCAGAGAACTTCTCACCTCAACTGCTAAGCGCAGCTGTGACCTCTGTTGATCATGCATGAGCAAGCATCACGCAAATGCAGTTTTCAAACTCTTGCTCTGCCTTGCAAGTATAATAACTATTATTATTATTATTAATAATAATAATCCCTCGATTCCAAGGGAGCCCAGATCATAGCAAGTTAAAAAGGTATAACCACGTGGAGATGGTGTGATTTAATAAAAGCAGCAACCATCACAATAGCAATAGATCGACGTCTTCAACGGTGAATGTAAAAGGCAAGGGCAAAGATGGGATTTTTACACAGGCAGAGCTTCTCTTTAATGGAGAAACGATAGAGAAATGACGTCCCGCATTGCTCGCAATGTTGCAGAAATCTAATAAACTGCGTACACAGGCCTTTCAAATTGCCGCCGCGCAAACAAACGTCATGACTTTGTAAGGCTGTCTAAGGACCGTTGCTTCCACAAGCAGAGTGGCGCAGCGGAAGCGTGCTGGGCCCATAACCCAGAGGTCGATGGATCGAAACCATCCTCTGCTAAAAGTAATTTTTACTTAAGAAAAAATTGGATGAATTTAAGTTGTGGCAATTCACAGGCTTGACTTAAAGCTTCAAAATCGTGTGTGGATTTATGAGTCATCGTCAAAGGCTATAAGGAATTTGCTAAACTCCCGTTTACCCTGCAGACCATCAATGCACTTAAAACGACCTTTTCCTCTTTCAGCCCTGCTTAGATTTTATTTCACATCGAAATGTCTGTGCTATTCTTTATCAGCTCCGGAAAGTTGTGGCAGCCTAAAACTCTCCCGCTTCTTAGAAAGACCATCCTTAGCCTCTTCCTCACGAGTGTGGGTGACAATGAATGATGCTCTCCTCTCTTCTATGAAGACGAAAAAGTCCTCTGCACTTTTCCCATGTTTATTTACATGCATTGCAGCAGGGTAGAAAACTGGTCCTGCTTCTTCAGCGATAAACCACCGCAAAGCATTTTAAACTATACAGCGCCACCGTGTGGCCGATAGATTTCCTTGATTGCGATAGATTTCACCTCCCCACGCTGGGGACTAAATGGCTGCCGCAGATTAAGGTATCAACTGGGGAAAGGAAGACCGTTTTCACTGAGGGTGATCCTTGCGGAAAAAGGTAAAAGGCGGATCTACACGGATCCTCATGAATTCATATGATTTTTTCATTCAAATTAAATAAAACAACCATGATATTGTAGACCATGTCTTACTCTGTAGAAAGCATCAAAAAAATCACGCATCCACTGTTTCGGGGGGGCGCAGGGGCGCAAAAACATGGTTAAAAAACACGGATCCTCATGGATCCTCATGATTTTTCCACTAGATCAGCCCAAAGTCACCATCAGATCAAAGATCATGGCCATGGGCACAGCATCCACCACAAAAATCACGGATCCACGGCTTCCTGGCGAAACCGTGGCCCAAAAACTTGGTTCCGAACCACAGATCCTCATGGATCCTCACGCTTTTTGCATCGGGCCACCCCAAACTCACCGTCAAATCATACATCATGTCCAGAGGCACAGCCTGCACCACAAAAATCACGGATCCACGGCTTCCTGGCGAAACCGTGGCCCAAAAACGTGGTTTTCAAGAACGGATCTTCATGGATCCACACGCTTTTTGCATCGGGCCAACCCAAACTCACCGTCAAATCACATACCATAGTAAGGGGCACAGCCTACACCACAAAAAACTCGGATCCACACCTGCCTGGCCACGCCCTGGCCCAAAAACGTGGTTCCGAAGCACGGATCCTCATGAATCCTCATGATTTTTCCACTAGATCAGCCCAAAGTCACCATCAGATCAAAGATCATGGCCATGGGCACAGCATCCACCACAAAAATCACGGATCCACGGCTTCCTGGCGAAACCGTGGCCCAAAAACTTGGTTCCGAACCACAGATCCTCATGGATCCTCACGCTTTTTGCATCGGGCCACCCCAAACTCACCGTCAAATCATACATCATGTCCAGAGGCACAGCCTGCACCACAAAAATCACGGATCCACGGCTTACTGACCATACCGTGGCCCAAAAACGTGGTTTTGAAGCACGGATCCTCATGGATCCTCACTCTTTTTGCATTGGGCCAACCCAAACTCACTGGCAAATCACACATCATGTCCAGGGTCACTGCCTGCACCACAAAAAACTCGGATCCACGGCTTCCTGGCCACTCCATGGCCCAAAAACGTGGTTTTAAAGCACGGATCCTCATGGATCCTCACGCTTTTTGCATTGGGCCAACCCAAACTCACCGTCAAATCACACATCATGTCCAGGGGCACAGCCTGCACCACAAAAAACTCAGATCCACGGCTTCCTGGCCACTCCATGGCCCAAAAACGTGGTTTTGAAGCACGGATCCTCATGGATCCTCACGCTTTTTGCATCGGGCCACCCCAAACTCACCATCAAATCACACATCATGTCCAGGGGCACAGCCTGCACCACAAAAATCACGGATCCACGGCTTCCTGGCCACTCCATGGCCCAAAAACGTGGTTCCGAAGCACGGATCCTCATGGATCCTCACTCTTTTTGCATTGGGCCAACCCAAACTCACTGTCAAATCACACATCATGTCCAGGGGCACAGCCTGCACCACAAAAAACTTGGATCCACTGCTTCCTGGCAATGCCATGGCCCAAAAATGTGGTTTTGAAGCACGGATCCTCATGGATCCTCACGCTTTTTGAATTGGGCCAACCCAAACTCACTGTCAAATCACACGTCATAGCCAGGAGCAGAGCCTGCACCATAAAAATTATGGATCCACGGCTTCCTGGCAGCGCCATGGCCCAAAAAGGTAGTTTTGAAGCACGGATCCTCAAGGATCCTCACTCTTTTCGCATTGGGGCTCCCCAAACTCACCATCAAATCACACATCATAGCCACGGGCACAACTCACAAATCATGAGTTGCACTACAAAAATCACAAAAATCCCCTTACCTGCACTGTTAATGTCACCACCGCAATATTATTATTAGAGCCGATAGGAGAATATATGACTACCGTATTTTTCGCTCTATAGGACAACTTTTTACCCTCCAAAAATTAAGGGGAAATGTGTGTGCGTCCTATGGAGTGAATGCAGGCTCCTTGGCTTCAGCGATAGCAACACGAAGCCTGCGAAGCGCAGAGGGAGCGCTCCCTCCACGCTCCAGAGGCTACGCGTTGCTTTCGCTGAAGCCTGGACAGCGAGAGGGGTCGGTGCGCACCGTGCTTCAAAACCACATTTTTGGGCCATGGCATTGCCAGGAAGCAGTGGATCCGAGTTTTTTGTGGTGCAGGCTGTGCCCCTGGACATGATGTGTGATTTGACAGTGAGTTTGGGTTGGCCCAATGCAAAAAGAGTGAGGATCCATGAGGATCCGTGCTTCGGAACCACGTTTTTGGGCCTTGGAGTGGCCAGGAAGCCGTGGATCCGAGTTTTCTGTGGTGCAGGCTGTGCCCCTGGACATGATGTGTGATTTGACGGTGAGTTTGGGTTGGCCCAATGCAAAAAGCGTGAGGATCCATGAGGATCCGTGCTTCAAAACCACGTTTTTGGGCCACGGTATGGTCAGGAAGCCATGGATCCGTGATTTCTGTGGTGGATGTTGTGCCCCTGGACATGATGTGTAATTTGAAAGTGAGTTTGGGCTGATCTAGTGCAAAAATCATGAGGATTCATGAGGATCCGTGTTTTTTAACCATGTTTTTGCGCCATTGCGGCACCACGAAACAGTGGATGCGTGATTTTTTTGGTTCCTCCTACAGACTAAGATGTGGTCTACAGTAGCATGGTGTTTTTATTTTGTTTCAATATAAAAATCATATGAATTCATGAGGATCCGTGCCTCGGATCCATGTTTTTATGGTACTGCAGCGCGGCAAAGTGTTGGATCCACGTTTTTTATAGTCCAGTTTGTAGGCGTGCCTTCTAGGTGTGATTTGACACTGTATTTGTTGGAATTTTTTTTAAAAAAGTGGAGGATCCATGAGGATCCGTGTAGATCCGCCTTTTATGCAGACCCATTCTTGCTAGCAAGTTGATTTATCAGCTGATCCTCACTGTTGTAGCACATGACTCACTAACTATCTTAAACCAATGCATTATTATGTAATATACTTTCTTCAACAAAGAAACCCCCTTTCTTAAGTAGTCAGGATGGCCGAGCGGTCTAAGGCGCTGCGTTCAGGTCGCAGTCTCCTCTGGAGGCGTGGGTTCGAATCCCACTTCTGACAAGCTAGCTTTTATTGGTCAGATATATTACGGGCAATCAGAACTCACCAGGTTATTACGGCATTTCGCGGACGATATACAAGGCATTAATGTTTTTCACCTGGCATTCCTCTCTGCATTACATTGCCAAAACTCCGGATCACTTCATGAGAGGAAGGTGTGCTGCTCTCTAAAAGGAAATAAATGTTGGCATTACAGCAGTCATAGTTTTTAAGCAGCCGAGTACTTATGATATGCCTGTGAAAAAGAGGCTGCCTTGAGCTTCAAATCTACATTGGGGCGGGGAAGCCAGGAACTGCTTTAAAATTGCAGCGGTTATTTATGTAACCGCTTATTTAGCTTCCTGCAATTAAGCTGCTTAGCGTGTTTTCTTTAGTGTTGTGTGCAGAACAGAAAAATGGAAAAAAGTAGGGCGGTGGAATTTACTAGCTTAAGAGTTCCATAGAGGCTTGAAACTCCTAAATGCACTGTTTCGATGTAGTGCATAGTTACTAAAGAGAACTAGAAAACCCACAATTATTCAAATTATTGCAGCTAAAGATCAAGAATCGAACAGATATCCGACAGTGGCAAGAGGTAATTTAGCATCGTGCGAGCTCTTTCCAAGATCATGTGGTGGCTCTTAAAAGAGCCTTTGTGGTTGAAACAGAATTCGTGTTCTGGGGACGCAGGCGGGCGGACGCTTCTTAGGCTCTCTCTCCGCGGATACGCCTGGCGAGCTGGATGTCCTTGGGCATGATGGTGACGCGCTTGGCGTGGATGGCGCACAGGTTGGTGTCCTCGAACAGGCCCACCAGGTAAGCCTCGCTCGCCTCCTGCAGAGCCATCACGGCCGAGCTCTGGAAGCGCAGGTCCGTCTTGAAGTCCTGCGCGATCTCGCGCACCAGGCGCTGGAAAGGCAGCTTGCGGATCAGCAACTCCGTCGACTTCTGGTAGCGGCGGATCTCGCGCAGCGCCACGGTGCCCGGCCGGTAGCGGTGGGGCTTCTTCACTCCGCCCGTGGCCGGCGCGCTCTTCCGGGCGGCTTTGGTCGCCAGCTGCTTGCGAGGCGCCTTCCCGCCAGTCGACTTGCGAGCCGTCTGCTTCGTGCGGGCCATCTTCTTCTTCACACGGATAGAAGCTTTTTCGGCAAAAACGAGAAAGAAATGAAGCCAAGGGGTCTTTGGACCGCCTTTTTATAGCCAGCGGCTGCGTCCTGATTGGCTGAATGAAGTCAGGGGACCGTTGCAGAATTTGAATTTCCCGGGCTAGGAATTGATTGGATAGACTTTGCAGCACCGCCCTTCGCCCTTCCGCTCCTTCCCAAGGTTTTATTTCCTAGATGGAAATGCAATGCTATAAGAAATATAGGGATTAAAGTGGTTTATTCTTTTCCTCCTCCCCCACCCAGCTCTCGGAAAACATCTTAAAAGTAGGGTTTTCAAAACATGCCCACTTCACCGCAGCACTTAGCCGTAAAAATAGGTGACGTGTAGGACCCTGAATGTTACAGTGGTGGATTTCAGTAGAGTAAGCTTGATAAGGGGCATTGCATAACATACATCGAAGACTGATTGGATGCCTTAATAAATTGGTGAAAGCTGTTGTGTTGCTTTGCACGCTTTCTTAGGAGTAAACTGCACTGGGCTGAGCGAGACTTCTCCATAGACATTCAAAGAATCGGGCTCCAAGTCTTTCTTTATTGCAGCTCGTCTGCAACCCTATACCCACTTTCCTGGGAACAAAGTTCATTGACATCGGACACTTTCTTCTAAAGACTAAAAATTGCTTTAGCTTTACTAAAGAAACTGAGTTGCCAGATAATCTACCCCCTGTTAACAACGGATAATTTGAAAGCCGCGCCTTAACGTGTGATTGGCTACTCAAGGGCCCCCTCCCTCTAAATCCCGCGGGGTTTCTTTCATTTGAAATTGCCGCCAAAACGGTTTTATGCTTTCAAAACATGGATTTCACAATTGTGTTCGTCTCGTAATTGTGCAAGTCTACGCAGTTGCACAACATAACATCTCCATGATTAAGGTTACGCACAGCGGATTGGGTTAGGTTTGCAACTACGCTCATGAAATTCGACCATGAGTGGAAACTTTCATTGAAGGGAGAATTTAAGTGGCAAATTCAGAAACATTTTATCCTTTCACTTACAACAGCCTTCTAGTAACTTTTAAGAGTGGCATGTGATATAGCAGAAGCCTATATAGTTGTAGCTTTCTTTTCACTGCAACAGAGTAGCGCAGATCATATTATTTAAATTGTATCATGTGTATTGGCCTTGAAACATTTTTCTACAACTGCTTAAGACAAGGACGCACAGTTTCAAATGGCAACACTAAAAATAGCTAAGTTTCATATGATCAAAGCTCTTTATGAAATTGTGGGTGGCTCTTAAAAGAGCCTTTGGGTTTTTTCTGCTGTAGTTCCGATGAAAAGCGATCTATTTTCCTTTGGCCTTGTGGCTCTCGGTTTTCTTGGGCAACAGCACAGCCTGGATATTGGGGAGGACGCCTCCTTGAGCAATGGTGACTTTGCCCAGCAGCTTGTTCAGCTCCTCGTCGTTGCGGATGGCGAGCTGCAAGTGGCGAGGGATGATCCTGGTCTTCTTGTTGTCCCGGGCAGCGTTGCCGGCCAACTCCAAGATCTCAGCAGTCAGGTACTCCAGCACAGCAGCCAAGTAGACGGGCGCTCCGGCCCCGACGCGCTCTGCGTAGTTCCCTTTGCGCAGAAGACGGTGCACACGACCCACGGGGAACTGGAGTCCGGCGCGAGAAGAGCGAGTCTTTGCCTTGGCACGAGCCTTGCCTCCTTGCTTTCCACGTCCAGACATGATGCTGATTTTAAGAGTATAAAGCTCACGATTCCTACAAGAAAGAACACAAGCTGAGAAACAAATGCGCTCCTCGGCCTTTTATTCAGTCCTGCGGATTGTAAGTGCGCATTCCCATTGGTTAGCTTTCGAGTTTCACCCTATCTGTCCAATTGGAAGGCCGGTGCTGTTTGCTACCCAATAGGCAGACGGCATTTATGCCATCCAATAGAAATCAAAGTTTTAGAATTCTACTATTTGCATGTAACAATCTAATCGTCCAATAGGCGTCGCTGGTTTCTGAGCCAATGAGAATTCGAGTGTTTCAATCCTGTGATTAGCATGGAAGTCGTATAAATACAGGACGCTCAGCAGCTGCCTTCATTTCTTCTCGAATTTCCGGTTGTTCCGCCTGTGATTGAGTGAGTACAGCATCATGCCTGAGCCAGCCAAATCCGCTCCCGCGGCCAAGAAGGGCTCCAAGAAGGCCGTCACCAAGACGCAGAAGAAGGGCGACAAGAAGCGCAAGAAGAGCCGCAAGGAGAGCTACTCCATCTACGTCTACAAGGTGCTCAAGCAGGTCCACCCGGACACGGGCATCTCCTCCAAGGCCATGAGCATCATGAACTCCTTCGTCAACGACATCTTCGAGCGCATCGCGGCCGAGGCTTCCCGCCTGGCGCATTACAACAAGCGCTCCACCATCACCTCCCGGGAGATCCAGACCGCCGTGCGACTCCTGCTTCCCGGAGAGCTCGCCAAGCACGCCGTCTCCGAGGGCACCAAGGCCGTCACCAAGTACACCAGCTCCAAGTGAATTTCGCCTCCTCACACATACCCAAAGGCTCTTTTAAGAGCCACCCACTTTTTCATAAAAAGAGCTGTTGCGACTACGTGTTTTTCAACTTTGTTCTCCCCCCCTTTTTTTTTTTGCATTTCTAAACTGCAGGGTGGTTTACAATATAGTAGGGTAATCAGCACTGCTCCGCCCCAAGCTTTAAAGGCCACAGATTGCTTCATTAGTCAAAGGGCTGAAAAAACAGATATGCTTTTGCCTGCAGCCTAAACAAGATAAGTAACCAATACTCCCATAGTAGGAACTCTCATCTTTGTTCAATGCTGCCCTCAGGCTCGCCTGCCACCTTTGTACGAATACTTTAAGGAGTGTTGTGCCACAGTTCCTTGGCCAATATCTTAATAGGAGTTTTAAGAGTGAGAGTCGAGACTTTGTCCCTCTCATTTTAAAAAAATGAGCTGATTTCTAAATTCCTCCTTATAAAATTTATTGCTAGACTATGTTGCAACTTCAACGAATTTAATGTTGCAGTTAATATACTACAGACCCCTCTTATTTGGCTATATTAATGGCAGATAAGGGTATCTACTTCACTTCCGCATCAGTGACAGTCTAAATCCAAGTTGCTGGGGAGCCGCCCAAGACAGCGTTTAAAATGCAATTTTGTCTCTTTAACCATGGTTGAAGTAAGTTGCCAACCCTGGAAAGAAGCATTAGGGCCAGTTTATTTGACAACTCAGTAAATTAGGCTTGGTTAGAGACGTTTGTGCTTATGACATAGTCATATCCACTTTGAAAAATTCTTATCCTTCCTCTTCTCTTTCATCCTTTCATTTGATGAGATTTCAATGTCACGCTTCCGTGTTGCGGAAAAGCGCCGCTGTGATAAATTCGCATATGGACAGCTCTATTCTCCAGAGACGTTTACAAGGAGTACAGAGTTACAGCAACACGTGACGGTAGCAGATTAATTCCTTATACTTTGGGTCTGCCCCTGATACATATTGCCCGCAAATTGAGTAGCCGTGGTCTTTTTTCACAAAAAAACACGTTGTTGTGTGGTCTGCCATACTATCTTTATTAACAAGCTTGCTAGAGACCTTACTTGTGGGAGGGAGCACGATTATTATGTTCTTTGCACACCGTAACTGGAGTGTTTTATTTTTCCGTGAAAGAGCTCGAGGCAATTTCAGTAAATATCCTTGGTATGGTATCCCTGCTGAAAGGCGTCCAATTTCCTTGTTCCTTGTCTTTTGGCGCCGCCTTGTGATGTGATATTTAAAAACAAGGCGCAGGATGTAGAGCGTTTCCAGATGGAAAGAATGAGCAATGTGCAGCTGGCCGGTTAGCTCAGTTGGTTAGAGCGTGGTGCTAATAACGCCAAGGTCGCGGGTTCGATCCCCGTACGGGCCACAACATTGTATTTTATATATGTGAAGCGTCGCAAGGCTAATATAACAGCAAACTTGAGCATATATATCTTTTCCAATGGAAAGTGAGGCCTTTAACTTTAACCCAAAGCACTTGAGCGTTCTGGAGAAAGTTATACATCATGCTAATGCTAAATGTGTTAATAACGTTTAATGCTAAACCTGCGGGGGGAAATATTTTGCAGAGAAGCTACTAGTTTTGCTGTCCTCACAACAAGCTTAATACTAGGGCACTGAAAAGCCCAAACCAGATGTTTTAAAAGTCTTTCACCTCTTCCGATGAATGTTGAAGATGTTGGGGAGTACTGAAAAGAGTACATCTTTTCATTTTTGGAACAGCTGCCAAAACTGCATCTCTGGGTGGGTGATTGATAGTAGCTTCCCTGAGACATAGGAACCTGGAGTTTGTAAAAGAGCCTATGCTACACAATTTCTACTTACTTGGCTGAGGCCCCTTAAGAGCTTGAGTGATAGACTGTCATAATGCTCGGTTCCATAGGCCAGTTACAGATAGGTAGCCGTGTTGGTCTGCCATAGTCAAAATAAAAAAATTCCTTCCAGTAGCACCTTAAAGACCAACTAAGTTAGTTCTTGCTATGAGCTTTTGTGTGCATGCACACGAAAGCTCATACCAAGAACTAACTTAGATGGTCTTTAAGGTGCTACTGGAAGGAATTTTTTTATTTCCATAGGCCAATGGCCCATCTAGTCCATCACCCTCATTCTCACAGTTGCTAACCAGATGCCTGTGGGAAACCAGTGAGAGCAGATCATGAACGCAAGAGCCCTCTCTCCTCTGGTGGTTTCCAGCAATATTCAAAAGCATTGCTGCTTCCAAATGTGGAGGCTGAACATAGCCATCATGGCTAGTAGCCATTGATAGGTCTCTCCTCCATGAATTGGTCTAATCCTCTTTTAAAGACATCCAGGGAATTTGATATATAATAAAATAATAATAAATACGATGGTGACAGTCTCTGCCTCTTGTGGGGAGTGAGTTCCATAGTTTGATTATGCATTGAGTGAAGAAGCACTTTCTTTTATCAGTCCTAAATCTTCCAACATTCAGTTCCATAGGATGTCCATAAGAATAAAAGAAAATTATTATAAATTCGTTTGGAGATGGCATTTAACACCAGTCAGATTAAATCAAATAAACAAGGAATATTCAGTGTTATGTTGGAGGGGATGCTAGGAAACAGGGAATTATGTTCACATGTGGTGGGGATGTCAACATGGTTTTTAAAAAAAAAATGGCAAAGGGTGTTTAAGGAGATAACGGAAATCACTGGGTTAAACCTGACCAAAAGTTCAGAGGTAGCATTATTATCAATTTATGATGGGGTGGAAGGTTCACAGGCTATGAAGGACTAGCTCAAAATTTACTGACAGCTGCACAAATTATGATAGCTATGAAGTGGAAGGGACAAGCAGAATATAAAATGGAAGAATGGTGTAAAGAGGTGTGGGATATAGTTATCAATGGTAAATTAACATGTGCCATTAAGGTAAGACGGGGAATATACAGGAGAAATGATTTTGAGGAGATATGGAGGGTGTTTGCAGAATTTGTACTGTTAAAACAGAAAGGGGTCAAACCATTGCAAGAGGTGTTGAAATTTTGGGAGGTTGGATGGTCTCGGTGGTGGGGTGCACATTTTTTATTCTTAATTATTTATGATTATTACTTTGTCAAAACAAAATAAAAAACAAGTGCTGGTGTTACGAGAGAGGGAGAAAAACTTTTCTCTACTTCCACTTGCATAGCTTTATAAACTTCACCTTTTACTTGTTGTCAGGGGTTCAGGGACAGAGGCACAGGGGAGGCAGGAAATGGAGAGCGATGGGGATGAATCCCAGGACAGCGAGGAAGAGGATGACAATGACTCAAGGGATTCCATGAGTCTTTCCAGCGAATCAGAGGATTCCCAGAAGGGGGCGCCGGTGGTCAAGGAAAGGGGAGCCCCAGGGGGGACGTGTCAGGAGCAGGGGGCCAGCAGGGGATCCCAAAGTGGCAGCTGGGCGTCAGGACCAGCCTCCCCGCCAGAGCGCAGCGAAGGGGGTGGAGGTTCCAGTGTATCAGAGGAAGCAGCTCCGGCAGCAGAGAAAGAAGGGAGGTCGGAGCAAGCCACCCTCCCGGAAGGGGAGGGGAGTAGTGAAGGGAGTAGTGTAACTGTCAAAAGGAAGGTTAGAGGTTGGGCGCGCGCGCCAAGTTCAAATGTGGAGGCGCGCGGAAGAACAGGGAGCCCGGAGGAGGAGCCAGGTCCCAAAGCCTGCAGGAGGGGAGAAGACCAGTCTGGGGATTCCGCGTCAGGGGAATCCAGGAGGGGCGAAACCCCAGCGGGCAGGAAGACCCTGCGGAAAAGGAAAGAAAGGAAGAGGTGGAGCAGCGCAAGCCTCTTAAACTGGTGCAGGGGAGGGACTGACTCAGAGGGGACTTCAACAGTCTAAGCCTAACAGACATGGGGCTGCGCGCCTCGGTTGTGGAACAAATAATGAACTGCAATAAACATCTTTGTATATAAGAAGAACTTGGCGTTGGTCTTTTGTGAGCTGAGACCAGAGGCAGCCCTGACACTTGTCTTTTCTATAAATTAAAAAGTACCAAACATTGCATCCTTTCTTCATAGGAGAGTCACAATGGTGGTAGCCCTTTTCTGAATGTTTTCCAGCTCGACAATATCCTTTTGAGGTGGTGTGAAACTGTACACAGTGCCCCATCATAGATTTGTATAGCAGCATTATGATACTGGCGGTTTTATTTCCAGTTCCTTTCTGAATGATTCCTAGCATGGAATTCACCTTTTTCATTGCCGCTGCCAACTGGGTCAATATGGTCACTAAGCCATCTACTATAGTTTTACCCAAAGGTCTTACTCCTGGCCCATCATCTCCAGTTCAGACCCCATGAACGCGTGCATAAAATTAAGTTTTTGTTTTGCTCCAACATACATGACTTTACTTTAACAACCCTGAACCATTTAGTGTCATCGGCAAACTTGGCCATCTTGATTGCTCAGTCCTAACTCTAAATCATCGATGAAGAAGTTAAAAAGCACAGGTCCCAACACTGATCCTTGGGCACATTGTACCATCTGGTCAATGGCCAGGAAAATTGGCAACATTATATATGTTTAGGTAGCTAGTACCACCCGTATACATAGCACTTATACAGCTGACACAGAGACAAGTTGCTGCTCCAAAGCCATTACAATCTAAAATTTTACAAAGAGAAGCTGGAAAAGAAAGATAACTGTGTAACCTATGGAGGTGTTCTAATCTAAGGTCACCCTTTTGGGCTCAAAGACTCTTTCAGGTTGCATTCCCAGTGAGTAGACAATGACATCCACACCCTGCCCCATTCATGATGCATTAAAAGTAATGGTTGTCTGGCAATCTAATCTGGGTCATTTTACTTCAGTTGCATCAATGGGCACTCCCAGTCTGTTTTTATCTCTGGGTGTGGTTCAATAAGATACTGGCATTTTCAGGCTGTGCGTTTAAAGTTGTTTGGGAGGTCTTGTGCAACAAACCTGCAATGAGACAGCAATGAGGAAATGCACTAGAAAGTGCAGGATGACACTTGATTTGAAACAACTTTGTTTGGCCTCCCAGCAAACAAATCTGAAAGTCTTTCCTGGGGCCAGATGAATCTGATGCTTCAGCATGTGGCCTCTGAAACCCTCAACACATTAAATGAGTAATGTTTAGCAGATTTTGAAGACTTGGTTGCTGGATCTGACAGTCCAGTAAATGCTTGTGTTGTAAGAATTCGAAGGTGTTGTAAATAAAATGAATGTTCACAAGTGCACAAGGTAAACACACATGCGTAAGTGCATAAACCACATGTCTGAAATAGTACAGGAGAGCAATCCTGAAGCCATCTTGAGTCTTAATGATGACAAATATTATTATGCTGCAGGAAATATATTGGATAATAATAATAATAATAATAATAATAATAATAATAATAATAATAATTTATTTATACCCCGCCCATCTGGCTGAGTTTCCCCAGCCACTCTGGGCGGCTCCCAATCAGTGTTAAAAACAGTACAGCGTTACATATTAAAAACTTCCCTGAACTTAAGATGTCTTCTGAATGTCAGGTAATTATTTATCTCTTTGACATCTGATGGGAGGGCGTTCCACAGGGCGGGCGCCACTACCGAGAAGGCCCTCTGCCTGGTTCCCTGTAGCTTTGCTTCTCGCAATGAGGGAACCGCCAGAAGGCCCTCGGCGCTGGATCTCAGTGTCCGGGCTGAACAATGGGGGTGGAGACGCTCCTTCAGGTATACAGGACCGAGGCCGTTTAGGGCTTTAAAGGTCAGCACCAACACTTTGAATTGTGCTCGGAAACGTACTGGGAGCCAATGCAGATCTCTCAGAACCGGTGTTATGTGGTCCCGGCGGCCACTCCCAGTCACCAGTCTAGCTGCCGCATGGTTCCTCCCCCTATGGTTCTTTTCACTTACAATTTTTTTTAAAAGGGAATATTTTGTGTATGAATAGGCTAGGCCTATGACCTGGATTCAAGAACTAAGGTAATTACCATCTCAAAAGAAGAAACTAGACTTGCCAAGTAATGCAATCAGTGGCCATTATCAAAGACCTTGTCAAACAGGAGATAAGCCACACCCTAGAGAGTTGGACTGTAAAAGCCAACCCCATTTCCCCCCCCCTATAACACATGTGAAATAAATAAGGCTTCTCTTCAGTGGGGTGAGATTGATTCCACTCCTCAATATTGTTTTCATCCTTAACCACAGAAAAGGCCCTCTCCTTAATTACCCTCCGTTCACCTCTTCTAGTAGGGAAGGGCCTTTGGTTATAATTAAAAGCCAGGATGCTCTGAACCTAAAGTGCACTCAGAGTACCTTTAAGGTCTTTTTCAAACATCCCAGGCAAAGCAGTATTGAAATACCTTTGCAAACTCCAGCAGGACTTTAACTGCAGATTAATTTCAGGTGTGTGTGCTTCACAGCTGCAAAAGTGTCTTGCTAATATATCAGGGCGTTGTTTGGTTTTCCAAATGAAGTACCTTTCTTTTTTCTTTTTTCTTAAAAAAAATCCAAAGCAGAACAAAGTTATTTTACTGCAGGAAAAACAGCAATAAGGCTTGTGGCATCTTAAAGATTGTCAGATCATTCCTGTATGGTAGAAATTTTGTGGCCACAAGCATCCTGCAAAATAGGTTCATGAAAGCTATATGGCATAAGAAATAAAGTTGCTTATATCTAGGAAGCTTCAGGACTTGTTTTTCTTTAAAGAAATCATCTTGCAATTGTGATAAAATGAACACATTGTTTTTGTACATTTATTTAACCTGGTAATGCAGTAGAAACAAAAGAAGGGAAAAACAAAATGTGGAGATGAGCTTTGAAGAAACTAAAAAAAAAAAGTAACTGCGTTGGCCGGGAATCGAACCCGGGTCAACTGCTTGGAAGGCAGCTATGCTCACCACTATACCACCAACGCCTTTGGTGTAAAGCTGGTTATTTTCTGATTCTTTATGGCTAAGCATCCTATTAGTTATGCCTCTGAGTTTCCACATGGTGGCGCCATCCACTAAGGATTTGAAACTTGTGGGTCGCTTCATACATTTATGTCGAAGTTTTTCAAATTTCACTCCTTGAGGGGGAGGGGAATCCTTTTCTCTACAACTCCACAACTATAGTGAAAATTAAAGCGCTGTCGAATGTTAATTCAGTATCGAAACACACCGTGCCACCTTTTTGAAATGTTTTTTTTCTAGTTCCATGGCTCAACTTCAAATCTTTAAGCACCTCTGCTGATTCTCTAAGATTAATGAAAGCATCGGTTATTGATCTGGGACGCAGGACGGAACAAGGACCCTTGAAGGGTCTCGGGAGTAAAATTTATGCTCCAGGTGAGGCTCGAACTCACAACCTCGGCATTGCTTTCACAAGTACTGCTGTATAAGTACCGCGCGCTAACCGATTGCGCCACTGGAGCCGCTGCTCCACAAGCCTCTGCCCAGTTTTCCTTGTGTGGCTCTCAAAGTTTTCGAAAGTAGTGTAAAAAAAATTTTAAACGACAAATCTAGCACAGAAAATTCAACTTATTTATTTTAATGAAGGACAGACATGCGTAGCAAGGATTTCAAAGTAAATGGGAAAGATTTTCCTGGAGTATTCTTAAGTCACAATCACATCTTGGTGTGCCTGACTTTTTAAGACCCGGCCGCCCCGGGAAGTGGTTTTGCCCCACAGAACAGTTAAGTTGGAATAAGCATTGAAAAAAGGATTATGTTTTAAAAGCACGGGGTAATCTTTCGAGCTACAGAGAGCTCTTTGTCAAGGGGCGTGTTCAGAAAGTAGCTTGAAAGAGTAGAAGCATCCAAGCCACGTGAGCACTTCAACTCCACACCCCTGTCCTTGAAACTACAGGATTTTTTTTAATGGCAGAAGTACTGTACTAACAGAAGTCTATGTAATAAAAAATCAAGCTTGTCAGAAGTGGGATTCGAACCCACGCCTCCAGGGGAGACTGCGACCTGAACGCAGCGCCTTAGACCGCTCGGCCATCCTGACTTTCTGAACTCCTGCTCCCCCCTCCCCACGTATTTGCAGATTACGGTAATACATTCCCCCCTCTCCCTCTTCCTAATGTAAACCTTTGGCATATTATAATAATGTAAACCTTTATGCTTTATCATTGCATCATCATATATTGATTTTTAAAAAAGGTATACCTTCAAAGTACGAATAAGATTACGAAGGAAGCACCCTCATTGACGAAGGCAATAAATTGCTATACAGTCCATCCAGCTGCGCGACTACAATTTAAGGAACTTCAAGGGTGCTGTCTCAAGGTATATTATGGAAGCCTTTGGGAGTGCTGCCCGCTTTACGGGTTGGTTCTCACGTGCAAAGTCATCACGTGGTTACTGGACACTTGCGCAGGATTCACACATGAAGCATTCACAAGTGTAATTATCTGTTTTTTTGTATGTTTGATGACCGGCCACTGAGCAGCGTAAACTGGCTGGACTGAGAGATCCATCGTGCGTTTGTGTTGATGTGGCGGGGACCAAAGGTATGCCGTAACTTTGTTGGCCCGTTCCCACAGTCACGGTGTTAGTCTTTTTAAAAGAGTGACGGAAGAGGAAGCTCTCTGCAGGCTGATGATTCGGGTTGATTTAGAAAACACAGTCCTGTGGTGTTCGGCGAGGAAAATGTACCGACTGGAAGTTATTAAGTATGGTCTCAGTTGCTAAGCTCAAATGTCACCTTCCGTGACATCAACTTGCACAGAAGCAGACTGAAATCGCAGCTATTTCCATAGTATGAAAGGTTGCAGGGTTGTTTATCACTTCGTAGTCGTGGCCGAGTGGTTAAGGCGATGGACTAGAAATCCATTGGGGTCTCCCCGCGCAGGTTCGAATCCTGCCGACTACGCGATCCGTAATTTTTTTGGGGGGGGGGTCTTTAAAACCTCGCTTCTTTTGTTGTGGTTTCCTCCATTTTAAAATAATATTTTCACATGGTAACCGACCCTTGGGCTGGAGAAATGGTGCCTGCTGTTTGCTAACTGTGTCATTTTACGCAAACCGCGCAACACTCACGATAGACGGGTAAGAGAAACTGGGATTGCTGTTCCTGTCGCTTAGAGTGTTTCAAAGAATGGATTCAGCCTGGATGGTGGTGTGTGTACTTTTTAAATGTCCCGCTTGGTCGATTCAGTCGTTTACATTTTAATTTCTGAAAAGCAGATGTGCAGGAAGCGATTGAAAAAGAAAAAGTTTCCTCAACCCTTCAAACCTGGATGCTGGATTTGTTTGTTTTTCAGCTGGTAAGGGTTACGCATTTTTTTATATGCTTAGATTATACACTATTTCCTGGACGGTTAAATTTCGCAGGCACCTAATACTGCTGATCTCTGGTTACCTGACCATACCTCACGTTGCGCTTTGCCCTGAGAAAGCGTTGGTTAACTTTGCGCACAGCATTTATGTGCAGCAGGAGGGAGACAGTCAATCTGCTTCTCGTTCATGGCTTGTCACAATTGAGGTATGCTTGCATAGCAGGGAGAACTCACGAATCTTTCTCTTGTAAGCGTTGGTGGTATAGTGGTGAGCATAGCTGCCTTCCAAGCAGTTGACCCGGGTTCGATTCCCGGCCAACGCAGAGAGTGTTTTTTAAAAAAAATTATTATATTTTTATTTATTTTTATGGCTGTTTTAAAAAACTATTAAAATACTGTTTTCCAGTTTTCGTTTTCAAAACAATTATTAAACTTTCTGTTCAGGGAATAAAGGAAGAAGAGGAATGAAAAGGGAGCATGTTATTTCTGTAGAAGAATGTGCATGCATGGGTAAATTTTTATCCAACCTGCTCTGCAGCATCTTCCTTCCTTCTTCCTTTCTTTCCTGAATGAGTCTTTTCCTTGAATAAAAACGTATTGCAGTTCCGCGTTACGGTATGTTGAGGCTCAGGACTGGAAAAACTATGCATGGTTTTGAGGAGATAATTGAACTATGGCAAAATATGTTAATATAAAAGTTTGTAAACTACTTCATTTGTAGCAGCTATTTCTATCCTTGTGAAAAAGCTCGTACGTAACCAGGTCCTCGTTAGTATAGTGGTAAGTATCCCCGCCTGTCACGCGGGAGACCGGGGTTCGATTCCCCGACGGGGAGGTGGTGATAATTTTTCCCCCTCATTTACTTTTTGAAAATTGCTCCATTTTCAAAAGCAATTATAACGCTACAAACTAAGTGCTATGGATTTGAATTACAGTGTATGTATGAAGTCTTATTAACTTAATGTTTAAAGTGCGAGTTGGGGTGTTGTCTTAGCTAAACTTAGACGCAGGCTGCTCACTGATCTGTGCCTTGCTTAATTTCTAAAATATTGGGCTCACGGCCCCAGACTAGCTTGGAAATGTTATCGTTTCACCTGAAAAGCCTTTCCTTCTACGCTCAGCAGACTGTGATTGTAGCACAGGTGTAAGAAAGGAACGTTGTACATGTTCAGAAGAACTCTTTCTTTTTCCTTGGCCCGCTCCAGAGTAGTCTTAGTCTTATCAATGAAATAGGTTTTGGGAACCCGGAATGACCATGTCCCTAATTAATTAAACTGCATTTTAAAAAAGCAAATATATACCTTTTATGTAATAGTTTAGGGAAGTAGTTGTTTCTCTTTCAATCCATCTCCAAAGACGCCTGTCTGCATTTCATTTTATTCCACATTATTTAAGAAAATAAAAAAAATATTTCCCAAATAGCTTTTTCATGAAAGTGTTATTTTTTAAATACTCTTGTTATGAATGTTTTCCTGCTTTACAGTAATTGCTGCATGTGTGCGTGCTTTCTTAAACAATATCCTTTTTGCTGCTGCTGTTGTATGCAAGACTTTTAGATCATGACCAAAAAGGAAAAAAGAATCAATTCAGAAATGCAAAGGCACCACTGGGATTTGAACCCAGGATCTCCTGTTTACTAGACAGGCGCTTTGACCAACTAAGCCATGGCGCCCCACATGTATAAGAGAGAAAGCATAGAAATTAGAGGCTTTTATGCAGTTATAAATGGAAAAATCTTGATGGCAGTAGAGCTCGAAGACCTTTGCAGAATGCAAATTTTAAAAGAGGCAGGCTGCAATCAAGCGTGTACACTCTTCCTCTGTGCAAACTCTCCCACATATGCATGCGTCGCCATCTGAGTGTAAATTGTTTCAGTGGTGCATTTAAGATACTGCAAACTGAAACACAAATTTTAAAAGGAGTTCTAGGAAGTGTTTTGTCTCCACTGGGAGAACAAAATGCTGAACTGCATGGGCCTTGGCCTGATCCGGTGGTGCTCTTCTTATTTTCTTAAGCGGGTTCAATTTTTTTAAAGACACGCTTTTGGCTCAAGCATGTCAGGCAAGTTAGTTCTCATGCTGTGTTAGTTCCACTTGAATTTTTTTTATGATTATGGTTGTGTGGACAGACTCCCTTGATCAGCACCGTTTTCGGTTCTGGGAAAGGCTCGTTTGATGGCTTGCTAACCTGAAACGAAGCAGGCAGTGGGCTGGAAGTGCAAATAACACTATTTACTCTAATAATCCTTATTTGCTCCAACATTCATCAGTTAAAAAAAAATCCTAACTGCTATTTTATTTATATGTTTGTTTTTTATCCTGGTCTGTGACCGTAATAAAGTTCATCATCATCACTATTTACTCTTGAATCTACTTGGTATATGTTAAATGTTCGGAAAAAGCCCAAGGCAGTACTGTATAAGTTCCTCAACTAAGTTTCTTCAACATTTGTCAGTGACAACAGCTCACTCATAGGAACCCAAGAAGCAAACTGCTTAGACAACACAATAATAAACCCAAGCATGAACTGACCGTTGACAGTTGAAAGTGCATGCGCTTACTTGCCATTAGAACATTCGACTACCAACGCTTCTATGATTGGTTAGAATGCGTCTTGTAACATAAAATGTGTTAAACCCAACACATAACACTCCTCTCCCCAACTTCCTAACAAAAGGAACAAACATAGTCATCAAGGTGTGTCGGCCTTTTCCGCTCCTGCTGGGACCATTGCGGTTCCTGTGCCCAAGTGACCCAGGAGGTTCCTCCGGTACCTGCAGTCTGAGTGGGGTGGTCAGCGAGGCCGGCTCTGAAGGGGTCACTGCCGATGGAGCCACTGAGGATTCCGGCCTGAAGTTGCCCTGCTGGGTTAACTCAGTCACCAGCAACCCATCTGGTTCCCACCCTGGCCTGGGCACAGAATCTCCTGAAGTACCGTACCCATTTCTCTGTCCTCTGGTTCTGCTTGAAGTTCCGTGTTCGGAGGTGCCCCGGCTCTGATCTGGTTGAGGTGTCTCTTCCAAACCAGCCCCCCCTCCAACCCTACCTCGTAGGAAATCGGATCTGTACAGCGGGCAATGATACCAGGGACCCAACCCTGTCCGAGCCCATAGTTTCAGATGCGGCAATCAGCACATTGTGGGAAAACGGGATGACTCCGGGGATGCCTTTAAGGAGATGGTCCATTAGGCTCTGAAATAATCCTGGGGCCATGCTAACGTCGAACTGTAGGCGTTTGACCCTGAAAGCACCCCTATGAGTCACGATTGTCTGGGCGTCTGCAGTGGCCTCGTCAACGGTTAGCTGCTGATAAGCTTGCGCTAAATCCAGCTTAACAAAGATCTTGGCTCCAGCCAGGGTTGCTAACACATGGCTCACCACCGGAACCGGGTACGCGTGCTCCTGTAAGGCCTACTTCATTTGTAATCACCACAGATACGGACTGAGCTGTCTGGCTTAACCGGTGTGACGATCGGGGTTTCCCAGGTTCCCGAAGCTACCAGCTTTAAGACCCCTTGGGCGACTAAGCAATCAAGCTCCTCATCGATCTTGGGTTTAAGCACAAACGGGACTCTACGGGCCTTGACCTGAATGGGTTGCGCCGTGGGGTTGAGCCATAGGGAAATCGGGGGTCCGTTGTACAAGCCCAGGGTTCCATTGAAGACTGATGGAAACTCCTAGCAGATTGATTCGAAATCTGCCCCTGGGGAAATCTGATTAAGCCCTGAAATACCTAAGGCTGATGGCCCGAACCATGCTAGGCCTAGAATGCTAGTGAATGGGCCTTCAGTTATGATGAGGTTCAAATTATTGGTGTACTTCTTAAATTGGACCTTGAAGGTGCCCATCCCCTTTAGCTGGATTCTTTTTCTCTGGAAGTCCTGCAGCACTATGGGGGCCGGGCGGAGAGGAGGACCGCCGTTAGGGCAAAGCTCTTTCAGTGTCTTAGCAGATATTATGGAGTAGGATGAGCCGGTATCCAGCTGCATAGTGCGTGGGGTTCCCTCTATTTTGAGTTGTACCCTAAGCTTATTGGGAGCCGGGGACGGAAATTGAAGTACCTTGGCTGGAGAGGTGGACTCTAACTCCTCCTCTATTGTAGGCCTCATGGACACGTTGCTTGGGTCATGCTCCGGAGGTCTTGGAGTGGCAGACTCGACCAATGTGCCCAGTCTTCCCACAGTGGCGACATGTGGCGTCCCAAAACGTGCATGTCCGACGCTCGTGGTTTTCTCCGCAGCTGGCGCAGGTCCCAGCTATTGTGGGTGGTTGTGAAGACGCGGCAGGTGGGGTCTCGTTTCCAGGACTATTTGCTGAGTCCAGCGTAGTGGTGAGGTTGCACTTACTGCAAGGCGGCAGGCGGCGGTGCTGCGGTGCGGTCTTGGGCCTCTGGCAGCCGGTGGGAGCTCATTGATCCCACCTTTGTCGCCAATGTTAAATGTTCGGAAAAAGTCAGAAGCTCAAGGCAGTATACGTTCCTCAACTAGGTTTCTTCAACATTTGTCAGTGACAACAGCTCACTCATAGGAACACAAGAACCAAACTGACTGGACAGCACAATAATAAACCCGAGCGTGAACTGACGGTTGACAGTTGACAGTTGAAAGTTCATGCGCTTACTAGCCATTAGAACGTTTGTCTACCAACGCTATACAATTGGTTAGAACGCGCCTTGTAATATAAAATGTGTTAAACCCAATACATAACAGTATACAGTGGTACCTCGGGTTACATACGCTTCAGGTTACAGACTCCGCTAACCCAGAAATAGTACCTCGGGTTAAGAACTTTGCTTCAGGATGAGAACAGAAATCATGCTCCGGCGGTGTGGCGGCTGCGGGAGGCCCCATTGGCTAAAGTGGTGCTTCAGGTTAAGAACAGTTTCAGGTTAAGAATGGACCTTCAGAATGAATTAAGTACATAACCAGAGGTACCACTGTAATATCTAAAATAGTGTTCCAGAGCCTGGGTAGCTCAGTCGGTAGAGCATCAGACTTTTAATCTGAGGGTCCAGGGTTCAAGTCCCTGTTCAGGCGTGTCCTTTTTCTCATTAGGAGATAGAAATCATTGATTTCTTCAAATAACTCTAGTTACAGATAGGTAGCCGTGTTGGTCAGCCATAGTCAAAATAAAAAAATTGTATCTGAAGAAGTGTGCATGCACACGAAAGCTCATACCAAGAACTAACTTAGTTGGTCTTTAAGGTGCTACTGGAAGATTTTTTTTTTTTTTTCAAATAACTCTGTTTCACCTTTCCACCTTCTTGGCAATTAATGGATAGCATGGCCTTCCCCGGGCCTGGTGCCCTAATATTTTGAGTTATATCTTTTCTCTGGGGCTGATAAGAGTTTTAGTCCAAAACATGAGGTGGGGGCAGCTACAGAAGGGACAAAGCATATTTCTAGATAGGTGAGCTGTGTCCCACAGGTAAAGAAAGCTCTCTGAAATAAATAAATAAAGTGTGTGTATGTGTGTGTGTGTGTGTGTGTGTGTGTGTGTGTGTGTTAGTGGCAGGGAGTGAGCTCCTTATTTGGGGCACTTGCTTCCCTACCCCCCTACTCTGGTGCCATCCATGCTAGGCAGGGTTAATTTACAGGAGGACAGATTGTCTAGGTGTCACATTATAACTGAGTATTGTGGCATAAGCTTCTGCAATCGCTGACTATAAATTTGACAGGCCATACTCGACACTTCTTATAATCCCATTTGATCACTATGTCGTTTGGCGGAAGTGGCCTTAAAAATGCCACTTTCGTTATAAATAACGAAATCTTTTCTGCCTAGCAATTTGCACCACTGAGGAAGAAGATTGGGAGCTCGTTGCAGTTTCTTTGTGATAGGCAGATTGTTGTTACCTGGAAATATGTAGGGCAGGGCACCTGGGAGAATATCTGTGGCCCTCTAGATGTTGCTCGACTACATAGAATCGCAGAGTTGGAAGATACCCCGAGAGTCATCTAGTCCAACAACCTGCAATGCAGGAATCTCAACTAAAGCATCTGTGACAAAAAGAAAAGTGATGAGAGGGGGCTCCGAGCAACTCAGAGTTAGTCAGAAGACAAAGGGAGAGTTTGAAGGATAGTTTTAGGGTTGGCCATGATGGGACCTAGAGGGGAAAGGGTTGCTTGCTGTTAAAGGCAGCAAGCTGGAGAGAGGGTCAAAGCATGATCGCTGGTGTCTGGCTCCAAGGCTGCGGCTATGGGAGAAGCAAGACCCTCTCGGGGTGTTAATGTTGGGAGCCCCTCCATCGTCGGCTCAGGTTGTATATACAGTGGTACCTCGGGTTAAGACTTTAATTCGTTCTGGAGGCCCGTTCTTAACCTGAAGCACCACTTTAGCTAATGGGGCCTCTTGCTGCCGCCGTGCCACCAGAGCACGATTTCTGTTCTCATCCTGAAGCAAAGTTCTTAACCCGAGGGACTATTTTTGGGGTAGCGGAGTCTGTAACCTGAAGCGACTGTAACCTGAGGTACCACTGTATGTGTAAATAAACCATAGATCTGGGGTCAGCAAACTTTTTCAGCAAGGGGACAGTCCACTGTCCCTCAGACCTTGTGGGGGGCCAGACTATATTTTGGGAAAAAATAAAACAAATGAATGAATTCCTATGCCCCACAAATAACCCAGGGATGCATTTTAAATAAAAGGACACATTCTACTCATGTAAAAACACACTGATTCCAGGACTGTCCATGGGCCGGATATAGAAGGCAATTGGGCAGGATCTGGCCCCTGGGCCTTAGTGTGCCTTAAAGTCCATAATAGAGGTCCCAGGCCCTAAGGAAGTCAGATTAGCCTCAACCAGGGCCAGGGCCTTTTCAACACTGGCTCCGGCCTGGTGGAATGCTCTGTCTCATGACAGATCCCTGCAGGATCTGATTTTTTTCTACAGGGCCTGTAAGACAGAGTTGTTCCACCTGGCCTTTGGCTTGGAATCAGCCTGATCCCCTCCCCCTCTTTCATTTTCCTTCTGTAATGGAACCCCTATTTGACGACTTCCCTGGCTTTTTTCTGGCGCACGTAGGACCAGTTTGGATAGGTGGCCTTGGTGAAGATTTGACGTTTTCTCCCCCCAAACAGTTTTTGATCTGGGCCTCCACTGAAATGAGGCTGCATTTTAAGTTGTACTTTAATCCTGTTTTTAAGTTGTATTTTAATCAATTGTCTTGGCCAGGGCGGGCAGGGTATAAATAAAATTACAATTACCCATGCCATAGATCCTAAAGACACCACAGTCTCTGCTGTACCTAATTTCCAAAAGGACTCATGAACCCCTGGAATCTTACACAGCTTGATGATTGGGGTGGTGCGCGACAATATAAACTTTAGCGCCTTGTAGAGTTTCCTGATTGCGCTCTATTTCAAACTTTTGTTTAGATGGGGGCTATTTAACATGAAGCCCACTAGCCTGCCTTGCCTCACAGGATTGTTGTGAGGGTAAAATGGGGGTGGAGGTGGGAGAAAACACTGCCTTGAGCTCTTTAAAGAAAAAGGCAGGGTATAAATTCAATAAATAAGTAAGTAATAAAATAAACAAACCAGCACTATACTATACTGCTGCTAGTTGCATTTATATTTTTAAAACTCTGCAAAGTTGACAGGAGTCTGCTCTCCTTAAGGATCCTGATCATTTAATGACAGTCTCATTTAAGTACAGCCCATAACAATAGTCCACGTGAATGCTATTATACAAAACGAGGGAGTAAAATTATTATGGTTACTAAAACAGCCCTCTGGTCTCACCCATCTGCTGCTGGTGCTCATTTGGAGAGGAATATTATTAAGGTATAGTAAACCGGTGTGATGGGAGAGGTGTTATGCCAGCATATCCGGAAAGCCCTCTTTCGAAACCAGCCAAAAGATCTGAATCTTTGCTGAACACCTATGTTTAATCCTGAAAAGAAAGGACTTGAATGAAACGGAGCGACACTTTAACAGTAGGAAGTCAACGGAATAATAGAGCAGCATCTAAGGTAGTGTGGCCGAGCGGTCTAAGGCGCTGGATTTAGGCTCCAGTCTCTCCGGAGGCGTGGGTTCGAATCCCACCGCTGCCAAGTGTCCTTTTCCTTCGCTACGATTTCCAATTTAACGGCACCGCTAATCCTCTATTATATGTATATTGCCTTGGAAGAAAATCTCACAGCGTTCAGGAAGACTTAGGGATTTGCTTTTTTACACATTCCCGTTTTTCTTCCTGCTTTTAAGAACATTTGCTTTGAAAAATAAATGAAACTTCCCACCTAAAAAACCCTTTTTGGTTTCATGTTGTAGACGGTAGAATTCTACCGCCGCTTCGAATCAAAGAAACAAAAAAGTGCCGTTTCTGCCTCCCACCAATTAATGCATGTTGTAGAATATATGAAAATAAAGTTCACGAAGAAGCCTGGCTACTGTTTCAAGACATGGGTAAGGCTGGATATCTGGCGGCGGCGGAGAAATACACGGCACTATCGAGGCTAGACTGAGCACGCAGAAGGCTAAAAGAAGTGAGGAGAAGGGCTCTGATAACTGCCCGGCTAGCTCAGTCGGTAGAGCATGAGACTCTTAATCTCAGGGTCGTGGGTTCGAGCCCCACGTTGGGCGCACACCTTTTGTCTAATTATTTTTAAAAAACACCAATAACTATTTTAGAAACCATATGTTACTGCAGACTCCTTTTTTATTTGTTGTCTTAAGTGAAGCAGGGCAGAGCGGTAGCTGTTTTTATAATGTTGCACTATTTTAGTGTTGTCAGCCGCCCTGAGCCCGGCTTCGGCTGGGGAGGGCGGGATATAAATAAAATTTATTATTATTATTATTATTAAATGGAACAGAAGAACCGTGGTCTTGAAGCCAACCTTCCAGAAACTTGGAAACTTTGGCACTAAACAAGGGAGGCAAATCAATGGGAATTAACAACCATGACTATTCATAACGGCTTTTAATTTCATCAGGATGCATTCGAAAGGTCATTGGATTCCATGTCACCACAAGATCTACACGTAACTACATTGTATTATAAAAACATTTATTTAGTGTGTGTATTCATATCTATATCTATATCATCATCTATCTATCTATCTCAACTAAATAAATGCTTTTGGTTTTTTTTAAAAAATAAATATAATCCCGTGGCTGCATTCTGACAACAAGGTCTGGTCTAGCACAGCACAGAAAGACATTCTGAGAACCACCAGGTCTACCAACAAACCCCTGCATTTCCCTGCACTGATTCATCAGGGAATCATAGAAGTTTATCATACAGCCTCATGCTCAGTGCAGGAATCTCGCAACAAGCACAGCACCCCCAAGATCCCTTGTTAAAATAGCTCTAGTGAAGGACAGCCACCCTCCGCCAGAGACAGATTCTACTGCTCTGTCCACCACCAGCTCCTACTGTTAGGAAATTTCTCCTTATGTTTCCCCTGAATCTACACATCTGTGCAATTCTGTCCACTTGCTCAGGTCTGCCCAAAGGCTGTTGCGCCAGGGCAGAAATCAAAACCAACAATTTCAGAAATCTGGTTGAAGAAATTACACTGTGGCAGTAGCAGGGCTGGCACACTCAGGTGGCAAGGTGAGGTGACCAGCTCAGGTGGAAGGATCCACAGAGGCAGCAGATCTGACCAAGGAATGCATGGCCCACAGCTGTTGGCACTGCCACGCTGTGGCACACACCTTGGAGGTTGGATCTGCTGGTCTCCTCCCACTCCTGGAGTAGAAATGGCTGGGGAGGCCCTCTTGGGTCTCCTGGGTGCTGCACCCATTCAGTGTGCCACTAGGCAAGGTTGACTTGACTCCCCCACTTGTTTCGGATGTAATAATAATAATAATAAATTTTATTTATACCCCGCCATCCCTGGCCAGAGCCGGGCTCAGGGCAGCTAACACCAGTAAAAATTACAGCAAAAACATAATAGGGGGAAAAACCACCAATTTAAAATACAGGTTAAAATGCAATTTAAAATGCAGCCTCATTTTAAAAGTAGCCCATAGATCAAAACCATAAGGGGAGGGAAACATAAGGGGCAGACTGAGTCCAAACGAAAGGCCAGGCAGAACAGCTCTGCCTTGCAGGCCCTGTGGAAAAATGTCAAGTTGCGCAGGACCCTAGTCTCTTGTGACAGAGCGTTCCACCAAGTCAGGGCCAGTACTGAAAAGGCCCTGGCCCTAGTTGAGCCCAATCTAACCACCTTGTGACTTGGGACCTCCAAAATGTTGTCATTTGTGGACCTTAATATCCTCCGTGGGGCATACGAGGACAGGTGGTCCTGTAGGTACGTGGGTCCTAGATCTTTATTCCCTCTGTGTTCCTGATGTTGATCTTCACTCACCCCTTCCTCTCTGCTGGGAGGGGGACGCAACAGTTCATGGTTTGCCTCAGGTGCCAAAATGTCTTGAACAAGTCCTGGATAGTCTTAAAGACTTTGCAACTCAAAGGACTGAGAGGCCGCCACCACCACTAAGGCACACTTCATCCCCAAGCACCCTCTCTCAGAGGTCCAGAGAGGACCAGGCCACTTCCAGATCTGAAATCATAATAATAAAAAAATGAAATGATCCCACATGCACTTGATCTAGAAACAGCCACTAGTGGTGGGTTTTTTTGGCCAATCAGTTGGTCTGACATGTTCGTCATGGTATAATCTGCCATCAGAAGTCATATAATTTAATTACTATTTATGAATATTAAAACCCTTTAATATGACAAAATACGTATTTTACCAAATAACATCTCTTATTTGTTTAAATTTGCAGCTCTAAGCTGAAAGTGTGCCAAACTTTAGGCTGATGCGCATGAAAAGAAGTTGCAAAATTGTCAAATGCCAAAAGAATTGACAAACAATTCTTCCGCAACCTGGTATCCTTCAGATGTCCTGGACTATAGTTCCCAGCATCTCTGACCATGAGTCCTGTTGTCTATGGTTGTGTACACACTACACCTTTAAAGCCCCTTCAGAAGCACGCTCTTTCCTTCAAAGCATTCTGGGCACTGCAGTTTATTAATACCGGTAGTTGCTGGGACTTGCAGCTCTGTGAGGGGTTAACTACAGTGCCCATAATTCATTGAGGGAATGAATGTGTTCCAAATGTGCTGTAAAGGTATGGTGGGATGCAGCCTACATCTGGAGGGTGCTTGGTGAGGGAAGGCTGCTCTAGGGTCTATGGTTGAATATCAGTTGCTGAAGAGGGAGCTGATGCTTTCAGGTCCTTCTCTTGGCATTTGATTGGCCACTGCTGGGAAGCAGGATGCTGCATGGACCTTTGGTCTGACCTGGCAGGGCTCCTATTATCTGCACATATCTCTTCATGGTCTCCTTTGTATCCCGCTTTGTCAAAGAAGAAACATGCTGCTTACAGAGACAGAGCTCTCTTCATCATGCAAGGAACTATGGAAAAAAAGAGGATGCTCTTAAGGATTCTTCTGTCACCCTCCTTACTTGTGAAATTTTCTGGAGTGGGTAGCTGCATAAAGGCTACTGCAGCAAAAACAGAGAATAATCATACTCATAATAATATTTCCCCAGCCACTCTGGGCGGCTCCCAATAGAATATTAAAAACACAATAAAAACATCAAACATTAAAAACTTCTCTAAACAGGGCTGCCTTCAGATGTTTTCTAAAAGTCAGATAGTTGTTTCTTGACATCTGATGGGAAGGCGTTCCACAGGGTGGGCGCCACTACTGAGAAGGC
>NC_139573.1:10994394-11004394 GCF_965112155.1 Podarcis liolepis | reverse complement strand
AAGGTTGCTTGCATGAAGCACAACTACATGATGATCAGTTGCACTATTAACTGATTGCTCTAGTGATGAGATACTGAAAAGGTTTCAGCATCTTGAGGCTTTGAATCAGCGGGGTTAAGCGAGAGACCCTCGCTCCTGGAATTAAAAAATAAAGGGAGCTGCGTCTGACACTCCAAGAGAGTTGTTGGTAAGCTCTACAGCACGCCACGGGGGGGGGGGCAACACTGAATCAAGTAAATCAATAAAAAGACTTAACTAAATGAGGTTCTGTCCCCCTAAACATAAAGCCTGCCCCACACCCAAAAATCCTGACTACGCCAATACCGCGCGCCAAAGCAGCATCAGGAACAGGAAGGAGACGTGGAGGCAGAGAGGAAGCAGGCTGAAGTCGCGCGGGAAATTCAAATACTATAGCGTGCGGGGGAGAGAAGGAACTTTTGTTGTCCTCAGCCAATCAGGAAAGAGCGAACTGCCTATAAATACCTATAAAATGACCTCAACCCTTTCCAGCCCTTCCTTCTCCAGGGACCTGTTTCAAGGTTTCGTAAGGGCGAGAGGGCCCGCACGAAGCATCATCCCACGCTATCACACTATATATGGGCAGCGTGGAGTTTGTATAGTATTCAGTGTAGCAAAAGTGGAGATGTCCACATGTTGCTGGACCATGTGGAGGTTGATAGGAGTTGTTGTACCAATCTGGAGGGGAGGGCACCAGATTACATTCCTTAGCCACAACAAACATTAAAAAGGGCTATTTTACTTGGCAACAGCGTAAACCAGCATCTTTATATGAATCTCTAGGTGGGTCTTAAAAGAGGCATTAGGGTTAGCTTCCTTTTAGGCACTACCCTTTTCAGCTTTGCCATCTTGGCTTTGGGCATTTTAGGCTCACCTGCCCCAACTTTAGCTTGGCTCTTAGTGGCAACTTTCTTGGCTTGGGAAGCCTTGGGCTTCTTTACTGCTTTCTTGGAGCTTCCCTTGACTGGCTTCTTACTCTTAGCCACTCCTGTAGGCTTCTGGGCCACTGCCTTTTTCTTGCCCTCCAAGGTGGAGGCCTGGTCCTTGCTGAGCCTGAAGGAGCCCAAGGTGCCTGTGCTGCTGCTCTGCACCAGAATCCCCTGGCTCACCAGGTTCTTGAAGCAGCCTTTTCTTGTCCACATCGTAGCTGCCTGCCACTAGCACCTTCTGGAGGGCAGCCTGTGGCAATCTTTGCAGGTCGAAGCCACCTGGACCAGCAGCTCCATCATGCTGGGGCTGGAGGGCTTAGAGGCACCCCCCAACACTGCTGCTTGCCCTGCATTAGGCCACAAATTCATTCAGCCCAGTTACGCTTAACTGCCCATATCCGAGATGAAGCCAAAGAGCTGAGACTGGCCTTTCTGACACCAGGTTGACTCGTTCAAGCAAAACCGTTCCCCACTGAGATGGTCAGTCTGTCAGCAGTGCAGTCAATGTGGGTTTGAAAAGTGCCATTCTCACTGTCAAAATGCACCAAACTCTTGGTCTGTTTGCAAAGAATTAAATGCTTGGTGACGGTGATTCAGTGCAGCAATATTTTGCAAGGTTGAACACAAAGACAATTCCTTGCCTCCCCCCATAACTCTCTGACATGACCTTGCAGAAGCCCTCTCTCTGCTATCAAACATATATTTCTCTTCCCTCTTTCTTAATTGACCTGGAAACTTTCTCCCTCTCTTCCTACCATGTTTCCCAATTTTCACCTTTACCCCAGTCACTTCCAGTTGCCCTCTCCCTAATTCCTCCTCCTCTCCAGCTCTCTTCATCACCAGAGCACTAAAATTGTCTCTTACACATGTACAGCTCCCTCCTAGATTCCACTTCACTCCTCCAAATGCCCCCTTTACCCTAGTTAGTTCCACCTGCCCCTTCCTCAGTTCCTGCTCTCTCTGCTGCCCCATCACAACTGTCATACATACAGAGACTTACTTTAACCCCACCAGGACTTCAATTAACCTTGCCATTTACCACAGACATGAACCCCTCTCTTCTCTCCTTCCCAGCCCGCACCACCATGGGTGATGCCATCCTTGCTCTGCCAGGAACCTTCTCTAAACAGACAGGATCCCAACATGGCTGCCTGCTCTTTCCAGTACTCCATCTTCTGCCATGGTGCCTGGCTGTCTCCTGCCTGCTTTTCTCTGCCCTGATAACTTAACTTGCCCTAACCTGCTCCTCTTCTTTCTAGTCATCATGCTGTCTTCTCAAGGCAACCTCTCCTTGCCCTAGAGCTTTAGGAAACAGCCGACAAAAACAGCATGATGACAGACTAGTGAACATATAATACAGAAAGATATTCCAATCACAGCATCATCAGTGCACTGACAAGATCGCAGTATACTGGCCTGGCCTTCATATACTGGCCCAGGCCAGTACACTCCTCCTAAGTTCTTATGTTGCTTTAGTAAATTATATATACAAAAAGATACTGCCTTGCCTTCCAACCAAGCCTAATATCCAGTAATACCTAACATTTGTATACTGCTTTCAAGCACTGAAAGCACTTCATGCACATTATACAGCAATAATCCTTATAAAACCCATGTAAAGGTTACTATGCAAGGCTATGTCAATAGTGTATTATTATTTGTGGGAATGTTGTGGGTAGCAGGAGAGGATATATTGATTAAATATTATCCTTCCTAACTCATGCTAGTGAGTTTATTCATACAGCAGAGTACATTCCCCTCTTTACACAGCAGGAAGCTAGTTGGTAGATTTGTTTGAATCTCTTTACTTAAGCTTCTTGTGTCTTTATTCTCTTTAGGAGGGATAAAAGGGGACTTACCAGGAACCAAACCCCATCTGAACCAAGCCAGATTGGATTGCTTCTTTTAAAAGTAATTGTCGAGTTACAGCTCGGCATCCAAAGAAAAATCAGTCTCACACCACGATAGGTTCTGAAATATGGCTGCTCCTAGGGCTAATGCAGCACAGCTTTTATTGTGTGAAATCAGAAAGATACAAAAAATACAAGCCAAGCAATTTGTTCTAGCCTAGGGCTAATGCAGCACAGCTTTTATTGTGTGAAATCAGAAAGATACAAAAAATACAAGCCAAGCAATTTGTTCTAGCCAGCAGATAAAGACCTTCGTACTAGACCATGCGAGCGATCAGGCTATGCTACGTTAACCAATCATTTGGGACAGCACGAGCTGTTCACGCGCTGTTCATGCTCCAAGGATGCTTCTAGCTATGAAATCACCCTGTAACAATAAGAACTTTGCTCATGCTCTCATGTACAAGCAATCATTTTCCCACATGTCCCCTTTTCTTGTTTATATTATTAGAGGAAAAGAGGGACCATTAGTCCAAATCGTACACTTCATTGCCTAAGCGTCTACACTTTGCAACATAAATTCCTCTTGTAACCCCTGTGGTGGGCCGTGGTCGGTACCACCATGCAGTGCATTGGGAAATCAAAGAGGGTATGCATTGAATGCAACAACACACCATAAGGAAGCCAGCAATACATGCAATTACAATCAATAATATTTTTCTTAACCATACTCCATTGGGTAACCAAGAAGACAACCACTCCCATGGATCAAAACCTTCAGGTGGATTCAAAGGATTATGGGCTATCATTTGTTCCATATGATCAATAGTAGCAGAGATATTGGTCGATTGATCAGTTATATACATGCAGCAATGAGAATGAATTAAGGCACAAATTCCACCTTTAGAAGCAAGGATCACATCTAAAGCATAATGATGTTGAAGAACTACATTTCTTATTTCTGATATTTCTTTGTTAATCATTTTTAAAGCCAAAATGGTGGAATTAAACAAATTTTCTGTCCAGTTTGCCAATTTATGCAAATCACGGTAATTCATGGCTGCACCTAAAGAAGGCAGAAGGGACCTAGAGATGGCTGTCCCTGTATATTGAGAAATAGGTGATTGTACTTCCCTTCTGTTACGCAAATGGACCGCTGGGAGCTTATCTATTTTATACACCAAGGGTACTACTATACCTAACGTGCAGGTACCAGAAAAGGCAGAGGGGATTTCTTTGTAGGCACGTGTGCCACAAAATAACCATAAATCAGATTGAAGCAAACATGTAGTTCTGCTGCTCTTTCGCATCCAGTCGAACCAAACATAAAAGTCTCTACACGCAGCTTGTTGTTCATAGGTCATGTAAGTTGTGACATTATTAATTAAAACCTTTGGTCTGCCACTCATGGTTGTAACATTAAGAAAACAAGAAGATCCATTAATGTATTCATATGTCCAATTACAATATGGATAATGACCTAAAAATTTTTTGCTATTGTGATTAAAATGAAAACAATAAGGAGCTAATTCTACCAGCGATAGAAATACAGGAGGTAAACTTATGCGATTGTCCTTCATATTATTGCTAATCTTATATGAAGCATTTATAGGAATACCATGTAATAAAATGCCAGAGCTTTTTGATTGAGGAGGGATATGCATACACATCCAACAATCAGAAAGGTTAAGCATAGAAGCAAAATGATTAATGTCTCTAACGTAAGTATTGTTAGTCCAAATCTGATGATAAAGTTCAGGCCTCCTGGCCTTCTGCAAAAAAGCAGCACGACGAAAGCGGCGTTTTACAAAGTTCCCGGAGAGGCTCCACCCGTGTGAAGTGGAATTGTGGGGCCACTCAGGACGATGCCATATTGGTTGCTCGGGGGGGCAATAAGGGTGAGAATGGTAAATTATTCCAATAGCTGTTTCCGAGCAGCCTGCGTGATATTTCGTGGCTCGATTATTGGCATGTAAAAACCACAATCCAGGAGAAGCCACACAGCCATTTCTGCAGATACAGGAGCCCATTTGCTGTAAATAGGCCTCATGTACTGCTCCGTGCACTGCTGAGCCAAAAATCCAAACCCAACGAAACATGGTGACACAGATGGGATGGTCGCTATTGGGGGGCAAAACCCAAGCGATGCCGGTCTGACGAGGGCATCCTTCAAAGCCAGGTTCATTTCCCAGACAAGAGGCGGCAAAACTGTAACGATAAGTGGTAGAAACGGTGGCTTCCCAGGGGGAAGGGGGGCCAACGCGATAGGGTTGAAGATGGCCTTTCAACGTGCCAGGAAACACTGGAACAGCTGTGGAAGGTGACTTTATCCAGGGCACATCAATATGGCGATGTCTCCAACTGCAATGCGGGTTGAGGTCAGGTGAGAGGTCATCACCGGCAAACAGCGTAAAATACGGTTTCAAGGTGCTGGTGTCTCCTTGGGCGAAGACGAGGCAACAGAAGAGCGCCAAGGTCGAACGCAGCGGGCTGGAACCCATGTGGGAACTCCGTCTACGTCAATTGCCGCAAATCCGCGACCCCAGGAAATCAAGGAAGTTGGACCCTTCCACTGTGGATCTGGAAGCAACCTGTAAGACACTAAAGGGCGTTGCAATACTTCCTCCTTTTGCAATACTTCCTCCTTCCGGAAATGAAGTTCAGCAGGTGTAAAATCCTTATTGTGGGGATACAAGAGATGATTTAAAGTAAACAATACTTGATGTACAGCATTAGGTATTTCAGATACAGTAGGCGATCGACCTCCCAATTGCTTGTTGAGAAGGGTCTTAAAGGTCAAATGAGAATGCTCGACTATCGCCTGCCCTGTAGAATTGAAAGGAATGCCATGAGTCAACCTTATATCCCACAAAGAACAAAAATCAGAAAAGGCCTGAGAAGTGTACGCAGGGCCATTGTCAGTTTTTAAGGTATGGGGTTTTCCCATAACAGCAAAACAGCGCATTAAATGTTGGATAACATGTCGAGTGGTCTCTCCTTTGAGCGGAGAGGCCCAGATATAGCCAGAGGCAGTGTCCACAGTGAGATGTACCCTAGAAAATGGAGCCAAAGAAGGCGTGTGGGTGACATCCATTTGCCAAATTGCCAGAGGATGCAGGCCTCTAGGGTTAACTGCATCAAAAGGAATAACTATGGGAGATTTAGCGCATACTGCGCACTGTGACACAATGTCTCGAGCTTGAGAAATGGGCAGCGAGAAAGATTTCGCCAAAACTTTAGCATTTTGATGAAATACAGAATGACTTTCAAATGGGTCTGAAAACAATGAAAAAATACCATTTTTCAAAGCATGGTCTGCCCGGGCATTACCTTCTGCCAAATACCCAGGGTGGCCAGTGTGAGATCTGAGATGGGCAACATAAAACTGACAAGTTCTAGCTTGTATCAAGTTCTGCAAAGTGGAAAACAATGTAAACAAATTTATGTCAATAGCAGGAGTGATATAAGACAATGGTAAGACATTCAAAAGATTATATACATACTGAGAATCCACAATGAGATTGAAAGGGATATTAGCAAACTGTTGAAATGCCAAAATTACAGCTGCCAATTCAGCACGTTGTGCTGAGGACTGCTCAGTAGTATACAAACTTTTCCATCCCCCCTCCTCTTCCCACACCACCACCCCTCTGGATTTGTTACCATCAGTGAACACAGTAAGGGCGGAGGGTAAGGGTAAGGGGGACAAGGCAGTTCGTAAGACATAACGTAGCCCTGTAAGGAAAGACAAACGAGGGTCTCTAGGAGGATTGTGAATGATATTTCCCAAGAAATCAGCAAAAGCTATTTGGGTAGAAACGGCTGTCATCATCAGATGCTGAAATTCTTCCTGTGAGAAGGGCAGGTACACTGACTGTAAGTCCATTCCAGAGAGGGCAAGGGCTCGATGTCGGCCTTTAACAACAAGGTCCATGACGCTGTTGGGTGTAGCATACACGTTCCTCGGAGGAGTATGAGGCAAGTGAAGCCACTCCACAATAGACACAGTCCCAGGCTTTTGGCCTGTGGTGTACAATATAGCTGTTGGAAGGAGCAGGGTGGCAAATACTGCAAGTGATAATTGTGCCATGGAAAGAGAAGGAATCCTGTCCACCATACATCTGCGGAGATGGTTGTTCACAGTGGTTAAAGCCTCTTCCATTGCAGAGGTGATTGTGATCTTGTCTGCTGGATCCTTATGTCCTTTAAGGGCAGAAAATAGTGGAGACAAAGTAGAGGTGGGCAGGTCCAAATAACTCTTTATCCAATTCAGCTGTCCAAGGATTTGTTGTAAATCCACCAGTCTAAGATGACCAGGAAACTGTAGTTGAGGTGTAACTGGAATGGCTGCAGATGCTGTCAGCTTGTGTCCCAGGTACGTAATAGGTAAAGTCCGCTGGATTTTTCTTTAGCCACTGTCAATCCAACAGGTTGTAGCCTTTGCAGGATTTTGGGACACGGCGGAGGACAGAGCCGTGGCTAGCAGGCCGTGGCTAGCAGTGCCCACTGACTGGCAGGCTTTAAGCATATCAGCAATGGCTATATTTGATGTTGCCATTAGAAGGCGCAGCGCTTGCTTAAAGTCCTCATTTCCATTAGCAAACGCAAGCTGGCGTACAATCAGTTCTTGTGCTGCCAGGTCCTGAACTTGCCGCTTGAAGGTATTATACAAGCGATCAACAAATTGTCCATAGGGCTTTGCAGGACCCTGTCTGATGCTCCCACATCGGCCATCGCGCTCATTCCTGTCATCAGGGACAGAGGCCAGAGCCTCTTGGGCTGAGGCTGTAGTGGCCTCCCAATACTGAGGATGGAGAGTTAGCTGTTGGGCAGCAGTAAGAAAATTGCCTCCTCCCGTCAGCCCATCAAGAACATCAGTTTGGGTCAGCATGACGGGGGCTGGGGGTGCAGGAGCAATCACAGGGAAGAGATTTGGAGTATCAAAATCAAAAGGCAACAACGGAGCGGCGGCACGGAGAGATTTTTGAAGAGGAATGGTAGGAGCGGTGCCAGATGCCTTGGGCGGAGGAGGTGGAAGAGCAGGGGGTGCTGCAGAATTTGAAGAATGCAGGGGAGTGACTGGAGGAGCCGAAGAGAGAATGTCCGGCGGTTTAGGAGGTAGGTTTGAGGCAGGCAAAGCGGGAACCGGGGGGGCGGGCGAAGAAGCTGTTGCCGCAGCCAGAAGAATGTTTGAAGGAGTTAAGCACGACATAGCTTTGTAGACGTTACCCCAGGCGTGCAAAACCTTGACATCAATCTGAGGATGATTTTGAAAGAAGTGTCCAATTTTTTTCCAATCGTCTAACTCCCAATTTCCGTCCTGGGGGAACCAGGGGCAGTGAGTGTCCAGGGCTTTTATAAGGGACTTAAGGTCAGCTTTCCGAACAGCAAGGTTGTTACTGGCCAAAAGGAATTTAAGGTCTTTAAAAAAATTTTTCTGTGGTGCAGAGAGAGATTTTCCCATGATTGCAAGAGTTGCAAAAAGAGCAGGGAGCACTTACCGGAGGGATCCGTAGGAGGATGAAGGAGGCGCCTTTTGCCCTGTCCGGGCGGAGATAAGTGCTGATAAGTCCGTAACGTAGTCCAGAATCACATTCACACGGGAGCTCTCACCGGGGATCCACTACGTGGATGAACGACGCGTCTGCAGCCCTGCTGGGCGAGGTGAGGCTGAACGTTGTAAAACAGCATGAAGTCCGAAAGAAATCACACGGGAGCACTCACCAGGGATCCACTACGTGGATGAACGACGTGTTGGTGAGTGCTGAATAATGAAAAACAACGTGAAGTCCGAAGGCAGTCACACGGGAGCACTCACCAGGGATCCACTACGTGGATGAACGACGTGTTGGTGAGTGCTGAATAATGAAAAACAACGTGAAGTCCGAAGGCAGTCACACGGGGCACCAATTGTCGAGTTACAGCTCGGCATCCAAAGAAAAATCAGTCTCACACCACGATAGGTTCCGAAATATGGCTGCTCCTAGGGCTAATGCAGCACAGCTTTTATTGTGTGAAATCAGAAAGATACAAAAAATACAAGCCAAGCAATTTGTTCTAGCCAGCAGATAAAGACCTTCGTACTAGACCATGCGAGCGATCAGGCTATGCTACGTTAACCAATCATTTGGGACAGCACGAGCTGTTCACGCGCTGTTCATGCTCCAAGGATGCTTCTAGCTATGAAATCACCCTGTAACAATAAGAACTTTGCTCATGCTCTCATGTACAAGCAATCATTTTCCCACAAGTAATAAGAAGTTTACTCACATTCAGTTCACAGTAGGATCCCTGAAGGCAGGCTTTGGCTTAGAGTTACAGTTACAGAAAAGGGTTTGAGTTCATCCCATGAGAATGAGCCCATGTACTTCCTCATAGCTGAGAGCCACCAGACAGCAAAATACATCAGTATCAAGAAAGCATGGCATCAAGACTGTTACAGAAAATCTAGGTGCAAGGCTGCTCAGTCACCCAGCTCGTCAGGCAGAGCCCACAGGTCCCTGCGGAATATAGGAAGGAGTCCAGCCACCAACCGGTGCAAATAGCTGTAGACCAAAGTTTATTGCGCAATAGGTTCAAAGAGGAATTTTGAACCCCGAGGATGGGGTGACAATGACTTAAAACTTTCCCACCATATCCCAGAATACAGTTTGTACAGCATCATGGATACATCATTGCTACATAGAATAGAATCATAGAATCATAGAGTTGGAATAGACCACAAGGGCCATCGAGTCCAACCCCCTGCCAAGCAGGAAACACCATCAGAGCACTCCTGACATATGGTTGTCAAGCCTCTGCTTAAAGACCTCCAAAGAAGGAGACTCCACCACACTCCTTGGCAGCAAATTCCACGGTCAAACATCACTGACATGTCACAAAAGGGGAGGGGTAGACAGGGGTTACACTAGTTTAGCTTTGGCAAGCATGTCCAGACAAGTCCTTGGTACAGGATTAGCATAAACAGACATGTCAGGGCAAGACCCAGGTATAATATTAGCATAGGCAAACACCTCGAAGTCCCACTACCCAAAGTACAATAGAACTTCTTTTGCATGTCTGGACCCCTTGGCAAGTCTGGTGATGAGATTTGGCTTCCCTTGGAGAACAATGAGCCCAGCAATTGTTACCTCTGGGCCTTTCCTGGGGTAGGAGGTGTGTATACATGTCTTCAAGCTTGGGGAGGTGGCAGGGGAAAGAGTC